>NC_029775.3:5155461-5156060 GCF_000817695.3 Arachis duranensis | reverse complement strand
GTTTTTACAACTCAAAGTTAGAAAGCGTCCTAAACTTTTAAATTTGTAGGACGTAGTTTCGAATATTATATATTAATAACAACAATTAAAATTTGTTTCTATCAATTATTTTAGTCTTATGGTAGTGGTATTCAACTATCACTACCACACAAAGGTGTAAGACAGATGTTTTTGTCATCAAATTTCTTCAAGAGATTTAGTTAGTCATTTTATAAAGTCAACGATCAAATTAAGTCATTTGTTCAATTTTAGGTATTAAAATAGGTATTATTTAAAAAAAAAAACAATCCGACGTATCAATCTCGTATAAATATGTATAAATATATTGTGACTATTTTGATAATTTTTTTTATGAATTAAGTTTTTAAAATACATTCATCCAAATAAAGAGAATAATCATATATATACTACATACACATAAAAATTAATCACTAATTAACCACTATATAAGAATATATATTTGGTATTTTAAAATAATCTTGATTATGATGCAAAACCATTATTCAGCTATGACAAATTTGACTACTTTAGTAGTTAATTATTTTGTTAAAAAATTTGTGAAATATCGTTTATAAATATTAACATGTCTAATTTTCAGT
>NC_029775.3:5148627-5155222 GCF_000817695.3 Arachis duranensis | reverse complement strand
ATTAAAAAATAATAAAAATAAAATAATATATTTTTTAAATAAATATTTAACTATTTGTAAAAAAATCTTTATTTTTTTCATCATATTTTCTCTCCATTATAGCAGGTATTAGTATATGTATTTTTAAGATGGATGCAGCAGTTGTGTCATTTGTTGGGATGCAAGAAAGACACTCTACCAATCTGGTACCTTGGCATATCTCTGAGAGCGAATCCGAGATTAGTTAAGATTTGAAAATCAGTGATTGAGAAGGTAGAAGAAAAGTTGAGTCTGTAGAAGGCTAAGACGCTCAATAAAGTGGGTAAGTTAGTACTCATTAAATATGTGCTCAATAACCTGCCTATATACTATCTCAACTTGTATAAGATGCCAAAGGCAGTAGCGGAGAAGTTAATCTCGTTACAAAGACTGTTCTTGTGGAGTAATGAGGATGGAAAGGTTGGAATGTCACTAGTGAGATGGGAGGTCGTGATGGCTCCTCGGAAGGCGGGTGGATTGGGAGTGGGAGATGCAGTGATCAGAAATACAGCTCTCCTATTTAAGTGGTGGTGGAGATTTTCGAAAGAGGACTGCCCTTTATGGAAGAGAGTTGTGTGCTCTTGTAATAGCATGAATCCTTCTGAGATGTTGTGCGATCAGCCTATTCCTACAAGGGGGTCCTTGGAAGGATATCTGTCAGCTTCAAATCAGGGAGTCACAAATTAGGGAGATGATGATCAGAGGTTTGGCTATGGATGTAAGAAATGGTAGAACAATTCGGTTCTGGGAGGATGTCTGGTTACCTAGTGGTAGGTTGCAAGATACGTTCCAAGACTTTTTTGGTCTCAAACCTGAAAGGATCTATTATAGGGGACTGTGGGTTTTGGGATGGATTAGAGTGGATATGGAGTTTCCAATGGAGGAGAGAGTTATTTCAATGGGAGCTGGAACTTTTAAACCAGCTCCATGAAGTCTTGCAGCCAGTCAGACTAATACATGAGAGAGAGGATAGGGTGATCTGGAAATTTGATAAAACTGGTATTTTCACGACTAACTCCTTTGTGCAGGTGATGCAGGCAGCAGTTCTCCTAAAGGAAATAACAAGCTATAGTTTCACTAGTGCTATTTGGAGGGGTTTCGTTCCGCCACGGGTTGAGTTATTTGCTTGGTTTGTATTGGTTGAGAGGGTAAATACTAAGGAAAGATTGTGCAGATTAGGTGTCATTGACCAGCTTGATAATATCTGTGTCTTATGCTGTAAGACTGTTGAGTCTGCTTTTCATCTATTTATTGGCTGTGAGCTCACTTGACAGGTGTGGTGTGCTTGGCTGTTCGCTCTTGGAAAGAATTGGACTGTGCCAGGTACACTAAAGCATCACTTTGAGAGTTGGACGAATGCTTCACAATGAAAGAATGAGAGGAAGTGGTAGTTGATTGGATTTTTTGCTGTCATCTGGGCAGTTTGGCTAAAGAGAAATGATAGAGTTTTCAATAATCAAGGCTCAAGTGTGGGGAATATTATAAACATCTCCTTTATGCTCTCGGATGAGTGGATTGGTAGTGAACCTTTTAGTTGTTGATGACAATGTCGAAGATGACTAGAGGGTGCTCTACGTTCTGAGTTGTTGATGAGCGGATATTTTATACGCTTTTTGGGGGTAATTTCATGTAGATTTTAGTATGTTTTAATTAGTTTTTAGTAGAATTTTATTATTTTTTAAGCAAAAATCATATTTCTGGACTTTACTATGAGTTTGTGTATTTTTCTGTGATTTCAGGTATTTTCTGGCTGAAATTGAGGGAGCTGAGCAAAAATCTGATTTAGGCTGAAAAAGGACTGTTGATGCTGTTGGATTCTGACCTCCCTGCACTCAGAATGGATTTTTTGGAGCTACAGGAGTCCAATTGGCGCGCTTTCAATTTGGTTGGAAAGTAGACATCCAGGGCTTTCCAGCAATATATAATAGTCCATACTTTGCGCGAGGATAGACAATGTAAACTGGCGTTCAATACCAGTTTCATGTTGCAGTCTGGCGTCCAACGCCAGAAACAGGTTACAAGTTGGAGTTCAATGCCAAAACACGTTACAACCTGGCGTTCAACTTCAGAAACAGCCCAGGCACGTGAGAAGCTTAAGTCTCAGCCCCAGCACACACTAAGTGGGCCCCAGAAGTAGATTTCTGCACCAATTATCTCAGTTTACTCATTTTCTGTAAACCTAGGTTACTAGTTTAGTATTTAAACAACTTTTAGAGACTTATTTTGTATCTCATGACATTTTTAGATTTGAAATTTGTACCTTTTGGCAGCATGAGTCTCTAAACCCCATTGTTGGGGGTGAGGAGCTCTGCAACGTCTCGATGAATTAATGCAATTATTTCTGTTTCCCATTCAAACATGCTTGTTCCTATCTAAGATATCCATTCGCGCCTCACTATGAAGAAGGTGATGATCCGTGACACTCATCACCTTCCTCAATCCATGAACGTGTGTCTGACAACCACCTCCGTTCTACATTAGATTGAATGAATATCTCTTAGATTCTTTAATCAGAATCTTCGTGGTATAAGCTAGAATTGATGGCGGCATTCATGAGAATCCGGAAAGTCTAAACCTTGTCTGTGGTATTCTGAGTAGGATTCAAGGATTGAATGGTTGTGACAAGCTTCAAACTCACGAGTGTTGGGCGTAGTGACAGACGCAAAAGGATCAATGGATCTTATTCCGACATGATCGAGAATCGACAGATGATTAGCCATGCTGTGATAGAGCATCTGGACCATTTTCACTGAGAGGATGGAAAGTAGCCATTGACAACAGTGACACCCTACATACAGCTTGCCATGGAAGGAACTTTGCACTTTTGAAAGTGAGGAAGCATTATGTTACAGGAATTCAGAAGACAAAGCATCTCCAAAACTCCAACATATTCTCCATTATTGAGTAACAATTATTTATTTTATGGCCTTTGACTTTTTACAATTAAAACTAAAAATTATTATTGATATTATACCCTGACTAAGAGTTACAAGATAACCATAGCTTGCTTCAAGCCAACAATCTCCGTGGGATTCGACCCTTACTCACGTAAGGTATTACTTGGACGACCCAGTGCACTTGCTGGTTAGTTGTGCGAAGTTGTGACAAGAATTGTGATTTCCAATTTCGTGCACCAAGTTTTTGGCGCCGTTGCCAGGGATTGTTTGAGTTTGAACAACTAAAGGTTTATTTTGTTGCTTAGATTAGGAATAGAGTATTGATGCTGCTATAGAGTCATTAAATCTGAGTCCTTTATTTTCTTTTCAAAAATTTTTTTTCAAAAATATCTTTCTTTATTAATTTTGAGTTTTTCTATGAGTTTAGTTGAGTTAGTGTCTTGTTCTAAGTTTGGTGTCAATTGCATATTTTATATTTTGCTTTTAAATTTTCGAATTTGTGTTCTTTGATCTTCAAGTTGTTCTTGTTTATTTTTCTTGTTTGATTTTTAGTTTTTCTTGTTCTGTGTCTTTTCTTGTTTTTCTTGTTCTTTTCCAAAGCATTAGTCTTCAAAAGGGATAAAAAATATATACCTCTTCAAAACAAGTGTTACCTTTACTGCCCAATTGGCTAAAGCGTTGGTCTATGTTCTTGGTAATTGGGTATCTTCTTTTTAAAATCTTTTTCAAAAATAATTTTTCTTTGATTGAATCTTGTGCCAAACTTTAAGTTTGGTGTTTTATTGTTAATCTTTTTATAATTTTCGAAAATTTTATTGAAGTTTTCTAAAAATTTTAAGTTTGGTGTTCTTTCTTTTGTTCTTATTGTTCTTGTGAATCTTCAAAGTGTTCTTGAGTCTTCTTTGTGTTTTGATCTTAAAATTTTTAAGTTTGGTGTTCCTTGATGTTTTCCCTCCAAAATTTTCGAAAACAAAGAGCATTAGATCTAAAAATTTTAAGTCTTGTGTCTTTTGTGTGTTTTTCTCTTTCATCATAAAATTCAAAATTCAAAAAAATATCTTTTCTAACTATTTTTTAGCAATTATTTCGATTTTTTTTATAAAAATTCAGATTTCAATTTCAAAATTTTTCAAATCTTATCCTTTTAAGATTTTTTTTAAAAAAAATTATTTTATTATCTTTTTCAAAAATATCCTAACCACCTTCTCTCTCCTCAATTTTTTTCGAAAATCTTCACAAAACATTTTCAATTTTTTTATTTTTATTTTTATTTCGTTTTTATTTTATCTTATTTTATTTTATTTTATTTCGAAAATAAATTTTTATATATAATAAAATAAATAAAATTTACATCCATATCATCTCCCTTGCTCCATCATGGAACTAAGTGGAAATGAACAGTCCAGAAGTACTCTGGGGTCATATGCTAACCCCACTACTGCTTCATATGGGAGTAGTATCTGTATACCCTCCATTGGAGTCAGTAGTTTTGAGTTAAATCCTCAGCTCATTATCATGGTGCAGCAAAGTTGCCAGTATTCCGGTCTTCCGCAGGAAGAACCTACAGAGTTTCTGGCACAATTTTTACAAATTGCTGATACAGTACATGATAAGGAAGTAGATCAGGATGTCTACAGATTATTACTGTTTTCATTTGCTGTAAAAGACCAAGTTAAGAGGTGGTTAAATAACCAACCTAAAGACAGCATAAAGACATGGAAACAGTTGTCAGAAAAATTCCCGAATCACTATTTTCCTCCAAAACGGATGACACAGCTAAGGCTAAGCATCCAAGGCTTCAAACAAGGAGATAATGAATCCCTTTATGATGCCTGGGAGAGATACAGAGAGATGCTAAGAAAATGTCCCTCTGAAATGTTTTCAGAGTGGGTGCAATTGGACATCTTCTATTATGGTCTTACAGAAAAAGCTCAGATTTCTCTAGACCACTCAGCTGGTGGATCTATCCACATGAGAAAGACAATTGAAGAAGCTCAAGAGCTCATTGATACAGTTGCCAGAAATCAGCATCTGTACCTAAGCAGTGAACCTTCCATGAAAGAAGAAGTTAAAACAGTAACTGCTGAACTCAGTCCTGCAGAACAAGTTACTGAATTCAATCAGCAACTGGATTTTCTAACAAAACAGCTAGCCAAATTCAAGGAGATACTACAAGAAACAAGAATGGCTAATATGAATATGGAAATACAGTTGAAGCAAACAGAACAGCAGTTATCAAAACAAATAACAGAAGAATGCCAAGCAGTTCAATTAAGAAGTGGAAAAACATTAAATACCTCACTTCAAAGCAGCAGGAAGCCAAGAAATGAACATACTGCTACCTAAAATCCCTCTGAGGACAATCAGAGCCCAGAGAGGAATAATTCTGGCGCTCAAACGCCAGAAAATGGGTGGAAAGCTGGCGTTGAACGCCCAAACCATGCTCAGTCCTAGCGTTCAACGCCAGAAACAAGCAAGGAGTTGGCGTTGAATGCCCAAAGGAAGCACAGTTCTGGCGTTCAGACGCCAAAAACAGGTAAGGAGCTGGTGTCTAACGCCACTCCAGCTTCCACCCCTGGCATTCAAATGCCAGTGGGAGATCAGACATATACAAATGCTGATAGCAACCCCTCTAAAAAGGCTTCTCATCCCACATCTGTAGGAAATAAATCTACAGCAACTATGGTTGAGGAATATAAAGCCAAAATGCCTTATCCTCAGAAACTCCGCCAAGCGGAACAGGATAAGCAATTTGCCCGTTTTGCAGACTATCTCAGGACTCTTGAAATAAAGATTCCATTTGCAGAGGCACTTGAGCAAATACCCTCTTATGCTAAGTTCATGAAAGAGATCTTGAGTCATAAGAAGGATTGGAGGGAAACTAAGAAAGTTTACCTCACTGAAGAATGCAGTGCAGTCATTCTGAAAAGCTTACCTGAGAAGCTTAAGGATCTGGGAAGCTTTATGATACCATGCACATTAGAAGGTACTTGTACCAAGCAAGCTCTATGTGACCTTGAGGCAAGTATTAACCTAATACCTGCATCTATTATCAAAAAGCTAGGTTTGACTGAAGAAGTTAAACCAACCCGGATATGTCTCCAACTTGCTGATGGCTCCATTAAATACCCATCAGGCGTGATTGAAGACATGATTGTCAAGGTTGGGCCATTTGCCTTTCCCACTGACTTTGTGGTGCTGGAAATGGAGGAGCATAAGAGTGCAACTCTCATTCTGTGAAGACCTTTCCTAGCAACTGGCCGAACCCTTATTGATGTTCAAAAAGGGGAAGTAACCCTTAGAGTCAATGAGGATGAGTTCAAGTTGAATGTTGTCAAAGCCATGCAGCATCCAGACACCCAAAATGACTACATGAGCGTTGATATTATTGATCTCTGGTAAAAGAAGTCAATATGGCTAAGAGTCTCGAATCAGAGCTAGAGGATATCTTTAAAGATGTTCAGCCTGATCTGGAGGAATCAGAGAGAATAATAGAACCTCTAAAATCCCTCAGGAAAAGGAAAAACCTCATAAACCCGAGCTCAAACCATTACCACCATCCCTGAAATATGCATTTCTGGGAGAAGGTGATACCTTTCCTGTAATCATAAGCTCTACCCTAGAGCCACAAGAAGAGGAAGCACTAATTCAAGTGCTAAGGACACACAAGACAGCTCTTG
>NC_029775.3:5147992-5148496 GCF_000817695.3 Arachis duranensis | reverse complement strand
AGGCGGCTGAATCCAGCCATGAAGGAGGTGGTGCAGAAAGAGGTCACTAAATTACTAGAGGCTGGAATTATTTATCCTATTTCTGATAGCCCCTGGGTGAGCCCTGTCCAAGTCGTCCCTAAGAAAGGTGGCATGACAGTGGTCCATAATGAAAAAAATGAACTGGTTCCTACAAGAACAGTTACAGGATGACGTATGTGTATTGATTACAGAAGGCTCAATACAGCTACCAGAAAGGATCATTTTCCTTTACCATTTATAGACCAGATGCTAAAAAGACTGGCAGGTCATGAATACTACTGCTTCCTGGATGGATATTCAGGTTATAATCAAATTGCAGTAGATCCCCAGGATCAAGAGAAAACAGCATTCACATGTCCATCCGGAGTATTTGCATACAGAAGGATGCCATTTGATCTGTTCAATGCACCTGCAACCTTTCAAAGGTGCATGCTCTCTATTTTCTCTGATATGGTGGAAAAATTTCTGGAAGTCTTCATGGAT
>NC_029775.3:5147137-5147811 GCF_000817695.3 Arachis duranensis | reverse complement strand
GAACAAGGGCATAGAGGTGGATCAAGCTAAGGTAGAGGTAATTGAAAAATTACCACCACCTGCCAATGTTAAGGCAATCAGAAGCTTTCTGGGGCATGCAGGATTCTATAGGAGGTTTATAAAATATTTTTCAAAGATTGCCAAACCTCTGAGTAATCTGCTAGCTGCTGACACGCCATTCATCTTTGATAAGGAGTGTCTGCAGGCGTTTGAGACCCTGAAAGCTAAACTGGTCACAGCACCAGTCATCTCTGCCCCAGACTGGACATTACCATTTGAATTAATGTGTGATGCCAGTGACCATGCCATTGGTGCAGTGTTGGGACAAAGGCATGACAAGCTTCTGCACGTCATTTACTATGACAGTCGTGTTTTAAATGACGCACAGAAGAACTACACAACCACAGAAAAAGAATTACTTGCAGTGGTTTATGCCATTAACAAGTTCAGATCCTATTTAGTAGGATCAAAAGGGATTGTGTACACTGACCATGCTGCTCTTAAATATCTACTCACAAAGCAGGATTCAAAACCCAGACTCATCAGATGGGTGTTGCTTCTGCAAGAGTTTGATATAGAAATAAGAGACAGAAAAGGGACAGAAAACCAAGTAGCAGATCACCTGTCCCGAATAAAACCAGTAGAATGGGCGTCCCTCCCTCTTACTGAGATCT
>NC_029775.3:5139732-5143294 GCF_000817695.3 Arachis duranensis | reverse complement strand
AGATGCCAATCATTTTGAATTTCAAAGGATAAAGTGAGATGCCAAAACTATTCAGAAACAAAAAGCTACTAGCCCCGCTCATCTAAATTAGAATCTGAGCTTCACTTAAAATTCTGAGATATTATTGCTTCTTAATTTTTTTATCCTATTTTATTTGTCTAGTTTCTTGGGGACAAGCAACAGTTTAAGTTTGGTGTTGTGATGAGCGGATATTTTATACGCTTTTTGGGGGTAATTTCATGTAGATTTTAGTATGTTTTAATTAGTTTTTAGTAGAATTTTATTAGTTTTTAAGCAAAAATCATATTTCTGGACTTTACTATGAGTTTGTGTGTTTTTTTGTGATTTCAGGTATTTTCTGGCTGAAATTGAGGGAGCTGAGCAAAAATCTGATTTAGGCTGAAAAAGGAGTGCTGATGTTGTTGGATTCTGACCTCCCTGCACTCGGAATGGATTTTTTGGAGCTACAAGAGTCCAATTGGCGCGCTCTCAATTGGGTTGGAAAGTAGACATTCAGGGCTTTCCAGCAATATATAATAGTCCATATTTTGCACGAAGATAGACGACGTAAACTGGCGTTCAACGCCAGTTCCATGTTGCAGTTTGGCGTCCAGCGCCAGAAACAGGTTACAAGTTGGAGTTCAACGCCAAAAACACGTTACAACCTGGCGTTCAACTCCAGAAACAGCCCAGGCACATGAGAAGCTTAAGTCTCAATCCCAGCACACACCAAGTGGGCCATAGAAGTGGATTTCTGCACCAATTATCTCAGTTTACTCATTTTCTGTAAACCTAGGTTACTAGTTTAGTATTTAAACAACTTTTAAAGACTTATTTTGTATCTCATAACATTTTTAGATCTGAAATTTGTACCTTTTGGCAGCATGAGTCTCTAAACCCCATTGTTGGGGGTGAGGAGCTCTGCAGCGTCTCGATAAATAAATGCAATTATTTCTGTTTCTCATTCAAACATGCTTGTTTCTATTTAAGATATCCATTCGCGCCTCACTATGAAGAAGGTGATGATCCGTGACACTCATCACCTTCCTCAATCCATGAACGTGTGTCTGACAACCACCTCCGTTCTACATTAGATTGAATGAATATCTCTTAGATTTCTTAATCAGAATCTTCGTGGTATAAGCTAGAATTGATGACGGCATTCATGAGAATCCAGAAAGTCTAAACCTTGTCTGTGGTATTCCGAGTAGGATTCAAGGATTGAATGGTTGTGACGAGCTTCAAACTCGCGAGTGTTGGGCGTAGAGACAGACGCAAAAGGATCAATGGATCTTATTTCGACATGATCGAGAACCGACAGATGATTAGTCGTGCTGTGACAGAGCATCTGGACCATTTTCACTGAGAGGATGGGAAGTAGCCATTGACAACGGTGACACCACAGCTTGCCATGGAAGGAACTTTGCACTTTTGAAAGTGAGGAAGCATTATGTTACAGGAATTCAGAAGACAAAGTATCTCCAAAACTCCAACATATTCTCCATTATTGAGTAACAATTATTTATTTTATGCCCTTTGACTTTTTACAATTAAAACTAAAAATTATTATTGATATTATACCCTGACTAAGAGTTACAAGATAACCATAGTTTGCTTCAAGCCAACAATCTCCGTGGGATTCGACCATTACTCACGTAAGGTATTACTTGGACGACCCAGTGCACTTGCTGGTTAGTTGTGCAAAGTTGTGACAAGAATTGTGATTTTCAATTTCGTGCACCAATTGTTCAATGACGGGTTGTACTTTGAGTTGTCTTTGTTACTTGACATTCTGTTGCTCCACCCAATTGTGTTGAACACTTTTTACTTAAAAAAAAATATATTATATACGTAGGTAATTGGTAATTAATTTTTGGTATACATATAATAAATTAAAAAAAATCTATATATAGTTCGATATGCAGCTTTAATTTACACGTGCCTATGTTTCCAGAGGGGGAAAACAAATGCAGATAATTGCGGTTGTGAATATCTGTGGGATGCACATGCTATGGGGGCTTTCATATGGTGGTTATGGAATTAATTAATTAAGAATTAAGTACTGTACTACAAGGTAATCAAGACCAAATGAATCTGCAATTAGGATACAGTATTCAAAACCTTTCATGATGCCATATATCAGACAAAAAATAATAAAAAGTACTAATTTTATTCTGCTGATAACTTAAACCGGTATACAAAATTAATAAATAAAAGAAAAAAGACAGCAATTTAATTTTTCAATTCACGTTGCTATTTCAATCAATCTTACTGAGGGTGATGATGATCGATCATTAATCATATAACATACATATTGTTTAGAATGCTTGTTTGTGCAAAACCACAAAATAAATCACAAAATATATAACTTCAAATCAAATTATTATTTTATAGAAAGATGTTATTATTGGTGATGACTGTTATGGATTATATTATGGAGAATTTTAGTATACAGAGTAAAAGTTGGTACAGATTTAAAGATTTGTCTACACCACACTTTCTAAATCCACACTTTAAACCGTAACTCTTCACAAAAAAAAGCGTCACCTAATGGAAAAAAATAAATTAGAAGATTTAAGAGAAGAAATAATCAAGTTATCAAAATTAATAGACCAAAATTAATGATTTTAACTAATGTTAACTGTAATGACACCGAATTCTTAAAATCAATACAAAATGATTTTTCTCAAAATTTTTATTTTACTATAAGTTTTATTGAAGGACTTCAAAAACCTGAAAAAACTTATTTTTCACACGGAATTTCTAAGAAATGTTACCATGGAAATGATTCCCCACATCTTTATCATACTTTTAACCCACAATTAAATTCTATAGTAGATATGCTTGAAGAAATATTAGTATCCATAAAATTTCAAAGAAATAAAGAAAAAGAGAATCCCAAAGAAGAAAAATTTCAAAATATAATCAACATAACAGATCTAAAAGTAAAACCACCACTAAAATTATGAATATTGAAGAAAAATTAGAAGAAGTTACAATACTTTTTAAACAATTAAAAATGGCTCAAGAAAATAATATTATGGAACAAGGATTTCAAATAGAAGAAGAATAAGTAAATTCTGAAAATATAGAAAATGAAGAACACATCCTAGATTATTCAAGTGACGAAGAACCAGCAATTCCAATACAAGTAAAAAATGAAGCTGGAACATCTAAAGATAACCAATCTCAGTATAAATGGGAAACAGGTTTTGATAATTATGCTTTTAAAAAAGGGTTTATAAATAAAGATTCAAAATATACAAAAATACCATCAAAGTACGTTCCTAAAATCCAAGAAATGGAAGGAGAAAGAATGCTTGATTTAGACTGTAAAAAGAATGAAAAAGAAATTTTTGAAAATTGGTTGAATTCCTTTTTATTAGAAGCTTTTACTAATTCAAAGCTTAGTAAATTGTCTGGAAGAGATATTTGGAATTACATAGTATTTCATACTAAAGGAACTATAAGAGATTATATGACATCAATAGAAAACCAAATAATAGAAGATTTAGCAACAAAAATAACAACTTATGATAAGATATTATATATAATGATGATT
>NC_029775.3:5138371-5139317 GCF_000817695.3 Arachis duranensis | reverse complement strand
GCTAAGTCTTGTTTCATGGAACCATTAGAAGAATCTGATGATAACTTAGACTATATTTTTGAATATGTCTCAGAAACAGACTCAGAGATTGAGTAATAATGTCACATTTATTACTATAAAAATAACAGAAAAGTTTATAAATGCTTTTATAGATTCTGGAGCAACACAATGCTTTGCTAGTTCAAATATAAAACTTGATTGGAAAAAATTAAAGAAACCATTAAGAGTTAGAATAGCTGACAAATCAATACATAAAATTGACCAAAAAGCAGAGATGGTTGAAATTTTTATTCAAAATTATAGGTTCATTGTTCCATCTATATATATGTTAGATTCTGGAATGGATTTTATCATAGGAAATAACTTTTTAAAGCTATATCATCCATTCATTCAAGAATTAACATATATAGTTTTAAAAGCTCCACACGATTCTTCAATAAATCAAAAATCAAAACGTATAAAAAAACCAACTACTACTATAGATAAGATCTTAAAATTTAAAATATTTTCTATATTAGAAACATGTTATTTAAACTTATACTTTCAGTGAAACATTCCAAAAAATAATCTTGAAATAAAGATAGAGGAACTTTTGGATGAAATTTGTGCTGAAAATCCTTTAGATATTAAAAATACAAATAACGAATTAGTAAGCATTAAATTAAAAGCTCCTACAAAAGAGATAAATGTTCCAAATAAAATTCCTTATTCCGCAAGAGATAGAGAAGAGTTCTCTTTAGAATGTAGAGATCTTTTGGAAAAAGAAATTATAAGATTAAGTAAAAGTCCTCATGCAGCTCCAGCCTTTTATGTCGAAAACAATAATGAAATTAAAAGGGGAAAACGAAGAATGGTTATTAACTATAAGAAGATGAATGAAGCAACTATTGGTGATGCTCATAAACTTCCAAGAAAAGACTCTATTTTAGAAAAAATCAAAGGAGCA
>NC_029775.3:5135286-5136600 GCF_000817695.3 Arachis duranensis | reverse complement strand
AGAGACTAACCTGGTTTTAAACTGGGAAAAATGTCACTTTATGGTGACTGAAGAAATTGTCCTTGGGCACAAAATTTTGAACAAGGGCATAGAGGTGGATCAAGCTAAGGTAGAGGTAATTGAAAAATTACCACCACCTGCCAATGTTAAGGCAATCAGAAGCTTTCTGGGCCATGCAGGATTCAATAGGAGGTTTATAAAAGACTTTTCAAAAATCGCCAAACCTCTTAGTAATCTGCTAGCTACTGACACTCCATTTATCTTTGATAAAGAGTGTCTGCAGGCGTCTGAGACTCTGAAAGCTAAGCTGGTCACAGCACCAGTCATCTCTGTGCCAGACTGGACATTACCATTTGAATTGATGTGTGATGCCAGTGATCATGCCATTGGTGCAGTGTTGGGACAGAGGCATGACAAGCTCATGCACGTCATTTACTATGCTAGTTGTGTTTTAAATGACGCACAGAAGAACTACACAACCACAGAAAAAGAATTACTTGCAGTGGTTTATGCCATTAACAAGTTCAGATCCTATTTAGTAGGATCAAAAGGGATTGTGTACACTGACCATGCTGCTCTTAAATATCTACTCACAAAGCAGGATTCAAAACCCAGACTCATCAGATGGGTGTTGCTTCTGCAAGAGTTTGATATAGAAATAAGAGACAGAAAAGGGACAGAGAACCAAGTAGCAGATCACCTGTCCCGAATAGAACCAGTAGAAGGGGCATCCCTCCCTCTTACTGAGATATCTGAAACCTTTCCGGATGAGCAACTCTTTGCCATCCAGGAAGTGCCATGGTTTGCAGATATTGCAAACTACAAGGCAGTGAGATTCATACCCAAAGAGTACATTAGGCAGCAAGCAAAGAAATTGATCACGGATGCAAAGTACTATCTTTGGGATTAACCATATCTCTTCAAGAGATGTACAGACAGAGTAATCCGTAGATGTGTGCTTAAAGAAGAAGCACAGAAGATCCTCTGGCACTGCCATGGATCACAGTATGGAGGACATTTTGGAAGTGAGCGAATAGCCACAAGAGTCCTCCAATGTGGCTTCTACTGGCCTACTCTCTATAAAGACTCCCGAGTGTTTGTACTTAACTGTGACAGTTGCCAAAGATCTAGCAATCTGCCTCACAGTTATGCCATGCCTCAACAAGGGATCTTGGAGATTGAGTTGTTTGATGTATGGGGTATTAACTTCATGGGGCCTTTTCCACCATCATACTCAAACACTTATATTCTGGTGGCAGTAGATTATGTATCCAAATGGGTGGAAGCTATTGCAACACCCACTAATGACACTAA
>NC_029775.3:5131905-5135034 GCF_000817695.3 Arachis duranensis | reverse complement strand
TTTAGACTCAATGCTTTCGAGAATGCAAAAATTTACAAAGAGAAAGCAAAAAGATGGCATGATAAGAAATTGTCATCCGGAATCTTTGAGCCAGGGCAGAAAGTTCTGCTATTTAATTCTAGGCTCAGATTATTCCCCGGGAAATTGAAGTCCCGGTGGAAAGGTCCATATGTGATTACAAGCGTGTCACCATATGGATACGTAGAGCTTCAGGATAATGATTCTAATAAAAAGTTCATTGTTAATGGACAGAGAGTCAAACATTATCTTGAAGACAATTTTGAGCAAGAATGCTCAAAACTGAGGCTTGATTAAAGCTCAGTAATAGTCTAGCTAAAGACAATAAAGAAGCGCTTGCTGGGAGGCAACCCAGCCATTAACAAAGTCTATTTTTCAATTATTGATTTTTTTATATTCATATTAATTTTCTTCAAGGTAAAATGGCAATCACATGAGTTCACAGAGTTACAGAAGGCCTCGCAAGATAAAACAGCAAAAAGGATGCTCACTAGTGCGAAAAAGCCAGTAAAAGCTGTTTTGGGCGTTGAACGCCCAAAAGAAGCATCCACTGGGCGTTCAACGCCAGTAAGGATAGCCATATGGGCGTTAAACGCCAGAAAGGAGCATTTTCTGGGCGTTAAACGCCAGAAAGAAGCACCTTCTGGGCGTTTAACGCCAGATTGACAGCGTCCTGGGCATTCAGAAAAATGCCCAGTGACAAAGGACTTCCTGGCGTTCAACGCCAGAAAGAAGAAACAGCTGGGCGTTGAACGCCCAGGAGAAGCTGCACATGGGTGTTAAACGCCCAAAACATGCAGCGTTTGGGCGTTTAACGCCAGGATGGTGGGGAGGAGGTAAATTCGTTTTCACTTCACAATTTTTTTAAAATTTTTTATGTTTCAATTCATGATTTCTTGCATAAATATGTTACAAAATCTCATCCCTCAATTCAAAAAATTTTAATCCTAATTTCTAAAATCCCTTTTTCAAAAATATCAAATGCATCTTAATCCATAAGAACAAATCCTTTTCCAATCCAATCCAACTCTTTTTCAAATCTTTCAAAACTCAACTATCTTTTTAAATCTTTTTTTCAAAATAAAAATTCAGATTTATCTTTTACAAATATCATTCACAATTTTTTTAAAATTATATCTTTTTCTTATCATATTTATCTTTTATAAATCATATCTTTTATCTTATATCTTTTTAAAAATTTTCGAAAACCCACCCCCTCCCTTTTAAATCCCCATTCGGCCTCCCTCTTCTCATCCACCATTCCACACTAGCTCTCCTTCTATCCCTCTCCTTTCTTTTCTTTTGCTTGAGGACAAGCAAACCTCTAAGTTTGATGTGTTTATCCGTGATCACTAAACCATACCCACTAAGATCATGGCTCCTAAAGGAAAACAACCCACTTCAAGAGGCAAGAAAGAGAGTATTCCAAAACCACTTTGGAATCAAGAGAAGTTCTTAACCAAAGAACATTCAGACCATTACTACAAATAATGGGTCTAAGATCAGTGATCCCGGAAGTCAAGTTCGATCTGAAAGAAGATGAATATCCGGAGATCCAAGAGCAAATTCGAAACAGGAACTGGGAAATCCTAGCTAATCCTGAAACAAAAGTGGGAAGGAACATGGTTCAGGAATTCTATGCTAATCTGTGGCAAATGGACAGACAGAGAATATCTGGAACTGCCCTTTATGACTATCAGACCTTGGTCAGAGGAAAAATTGTTCACATCCACCTTGACAAAATCAGGGAGATCTTTAAGCTGCCTTAGCTGAAAGATGACCCAGACTCCTTTAATAGGAGAATGATGAGAACAAACAAGGGCCTTGACAAGATTCTAGAGGATATATGCATCCCCGAAGCCAGGTGGACCACCAGCACCAGTGGCATCCCAATCAACTCAAGAGAGAAGATCTCAAACCAGTCGCCAGAGGCTGGCTGGACTTCATTGGGCGTTCTATATTGCCCACTAGCAACCACTCTGAAGTCACTGTTAAAAGAGCAGTGATGATTCACTGCATCATGTTGGGAAGAGAAGTAGAAGTTCATCAACTAATCTCGTGTGAACTTTACAAAATAGCAAACAAGAACTCCAAAGATGCCAAATTGGCTTATCCAAGCTTAATTTCTATGCTCTGCATAGATGCTGGAGTGAGGATGGGAATAACTGAGTATATCTCAGTTGAACGGCCAATCACTAAAATATCAATGGAAAACAACAGTTGCAGGATGACCCCATCAAGAGGAGAGCACAGGAATTCCTCCCAGAAATCCCTCGATTTGAATATTGGGAGCATCTTGAGGCATCTGTTTCCAAGTTGCAAGAAGATATGGACCAAATAAAGGAAGAATAGAATAATCAAAATAGCATACTTTGCAAATTGCTTAGGGAACAAGAAGAGCAAGGGCGTGACTTGAGGGAGCTGAAGCGTCAGAAATTAATCCTTGAAGGACCAAGCACCTCACAGCCTAGAGGAACATCCACTTCCCAAAATACAGGTTGTTGAGTTCTAATTTTAGCTTTAACTCTGTGATATTTGTTACTATAGGAATTTACCTTAGAAGTTATATAGGAGTAGTCGTAATTAGTATATCTATTTTGATTTTATTTTCAATTAAGTTATAATTTATTTTTCTCATCATCATCAAACATGAATAAAATAGTAGATTTTTAGAATAAAGAGGTAATTTATATCTTTCGAGTTCTTAATAAGAAAAATTATAATTAATTATATATGGTGGCAATACTTTTTGTCTTGTGAATGAATGCTTGAACAGTGCATATTTTTTATCTTGAATTTTATGAATGTTAAAATTATTGGCTCTTGAAAGGATGAGGAACACGAGAAATATTATTGATGATCTGAAAAATCATGAATTTGATTCTTGAAGCAAGAAAAAGCAGTGAAAAAAAATTACAAGGAATCATTGGATCAAGAAAAAGAAAAAGCCAATAGCCCTTAAAACCAAAAGGTAAGGGTGAAAAGGATCCAAGGCTTTGAGCATCAGTGGATAGGAGGGCCCAAGGAAGCAAATCCTAGCCTAAGCGGCTAAATCAAGCTGTCCCTAACCATGTGCTTGTGGCATGCAGGTCCAAGTGAAAAGCTTGAGAC
>NC_029775.3:5122442-5129348 GCF_000817695.3 Arachis duranensis | reverse complement strand
TTTGCTACAGAACACTTAGTAACCCAAAGAGGTGCTTGACACCAGGGTCTCAAGAAAGAAAAATAACAAACCATGTGCCTGTGGTGTGTATGTATGAGGGAAAGACACTTGAGGGAGTAAGTCCTTAGGGGTGTCTCAACACCTAGCACCTTGAGCCAACTGGTTCGGGAGTGTTGACTGAAAGCTTATCATAAAGAGTCGCCCTCTTACAGAGCACTTAGCCAAAAGAAGAATGTAATAAACCTTGGAAAAGAAGGAAGGATCAACAATTAAGAAGTGTCAAAGGATGTAATCAAGAGAGTGACCAAGGACTTGATAAAGGCCTAAAACCTAGTAAAGGAAAGAACCTAAGTTGCTATGCATGAAACCCCATAAACCAGGAATTCTACTTCTATATTATCTTCTTGCTCTTTCATTCATTCTTCCTACGTTTTAGTACTTGCTTAGGGACAAGCAAGCTTTAAGTTTGGTGTTGTGATACTAGGGCATCTAGGCCAGTTTTACTGACCTTTTCTTTACTATTTTAAGGTAGTTTCATGCATTTTCTTAGTGAATAAGGCAAATTTTGGATGAAAATACACTTACACCTTGATTCAAGCAACTAGTGTGAATTTCACATGATTTCATGAGGATTTGCTAGAATTGAATGATAAATTGATGATGCATAATCTCATGACTTTGGCTAGAGCTTTATGCACTTTATTTGCTTGATTTCAGGACAAAGGAAGCAAGGAAAAACCACGTTAGTACTCACGTTAATCTAGTTAACGTGACCACTAACGTGGAATGGTAAATAGCTTACAACGTTAAGGAGAAAAGTGATCACCAATAACGCCCGCGAAGCCATCATAAGCCCACGTTAATTGCCACGTTAACTAAGTTAACGTGGAGACAAAAGTAAGCTCCAACGTTAGTGGTAAACGTGAACACCACTAACGTTCCAAGAATTGGCAATGAGCCACGTTAAGAGTCACGTTAACTTAGTTAACGTGAACTCTAACGTGGAAGAGAGGAACAATGCCAACGTTAGTGACACTCACCTTTGTCACTAATGTTGGATCAACTAGGATTGCCCATGTTAGTGGTCACGTTAAGACCACTAACGTGAAAGTTAACGTAGAGCTGAGATTGATGAGCCAACGTTAGTGACACTCTCCTTTGTCACTAACGTTGGAAGATGGCATTACTACCACGTCAGTGGCCACGTTAACTTAGTTAATGTGAGCTCTAACGTGGAGAGTAGGGGCACTTTGAGCGTTAGTGACAAAGGTAAGTGTCACTAACGCTCTCGAAGGTGAGGCATAACCACGTTAAGAGCCACGTTAGTTACACTAACGTAAACTCTAACGTAGGGACAAAGGGTTATAAGCCAACGTTATTGGGAAATGTGAGTCCCAATAACGCTAGCGAAGATTTACAAGGCAACGTTAGTAGTCACGTTAGTGCCACTAACGTTGGAGTTAACGTAGGCTATATGGGGTTGGAACGTTAGTGAAAATTGTGATTGCCACTAACGTTCTCGAACCCACAATGTCACTTAACGTTAACTTCACTAACGCCCATGCCTAATTCATACTTCTCTGCAAGCTGGGCCCACTAAAGATTGGAACTGCTTCAACTCAAGGTCCAAAGCCCACATCCAAGACTTGAAGAACTCACTAGAAGATCAAGAGGAGTAATATATATAGGAGTAATTTTGAACTATAGAGAAGCTTGGCACTTTGGAGAACTACTCTCTGTATATTTACTTTTCTGCACTTTTAGCTGGGATGTATTATTTTCTGCCATTTTCTATTTCAAGAGCTATGAACAACTAAACCCCTTTCATTGGGTTAGGGAGCTCTGTTGTAATTTGATGGATCAATTATAGTTTTCATTCTCTTCTTCTTTCTTCTCTTTTGATTTAATAGAAAGCATTCGATTTTAATTCAATTGGTTAGTTGTCTTGGAAAAGAAACTCTCCATAATTGGATCTCCTCTGAGCTTTGGAAAAGGGATGAGGAGATCATGCTAGAAATGCTTTCTTATGTTGGACCAAATTGGGGTCTAGGCGGATATAGTGACATGTAATCCTCCCAACACTTTGATTTGGAAATACATGTGGTATAATCAGTGGCCATACTTCATCTCTTCCCATGAGCAATTAAATCAAGGAATTGGGCAATTATTCAAGCTTAGAGAGATTGGATTACCAAGGAATTGAAATCTAATCACCTAAGATTGCCAAGGAGATCAATAGATGCATTGATTGAGGAAGAGATGAAAATGAACTTGATCCAGAGAATACAACATCTCCTGAGCCCAATGAATTCCCCATTTCTGATCTTACCCATTCTCTTTATTTTCTGTCATTTATTTTCATGCTCATTACGCCAAATCCCCATTTAAGATTATGCACTTTATTTTCTACTATTTACTTTTTCTGCCATTTAATTTTCTGCAATTCTCAAACTACACTCTGTTTAGATCAACTAGCATACTCTTCCAACTAAAGTTGCTTGAACAATCAATCCTTGCGAGATTCGACCTCACTCTATTGTGAGTTTTTACTTGACGAAAAATTCAGTATACTTGCCGAAGAGAAATTTGTTGAGAGACAAGTTTCCGTGCATCAATCATAAAGCTGAATGCCATGCTATTTGGTAATGAGACTTGGGAGGATGAACCTCCATTGCTCATTAATGAACTGAATACCTGGGTTCAGCAAACTTTACCTCAAAAGAAACAAGATTGTGGTAAATTCTTAATATCCTGTAACATAAGCACCATGACCTTTGAGAAGGCTCTGTGTGACCTAGGGTCAGGTATCAACCTCATGCCACTCTTTGTAATGAAAAAACTAGGAATCTTTGAGGTACAAGCTGCAAGAATCTCACTAGAGATGGCAGACATATCAATGAAACAGGCTTATAGACTAGTAGAGGACGTGCTAGTGAAGGTTGAAGGCCTTTACATCACTGCTAATTTCATAATCCTAGACACTGGGAAGGATGAGGATGAATCCATCATCCTTGGAAGACCTTCAATTGAATGAGGACTACTTTGTATTCAAGACTCGAGGTTTTCCTTCTGTACACATGGAGAAAAAGCATGAAAAGCTTCTCTCAATACAGAGTCAAACAAAATCCCCACATTCAAACTCTAAGTTTGGTGTTGGGAAGCCACAACCAAACTCTAAGTTTGCTGTTGAGAGGCCGCAACCATGCTCTGATTATCTGTGAGGCTCCATGAGAGCCCACTGTCAAGCTATTGACATTAAAGAAGCGCTTATTGGGAAGCAATCCAATTTTTATTTATCTATGTTAAAATCCATTTTCCATTATTATATTATGTTTTCTTTAGGTTGATGATCATGTGAAGTCACAAAAATAATTGCAAAAATCAAAGCAAATTCAAAAACAGCATTAAAAACAGCACATCCTGGAGGATGAGCTTATTGGCGTTTAAACGCTAGTAAGAGTAGCAAAATGGGCGTTAAACGCCCAGTCTGGCACCATTCTAGGCGTTTAACGCCAGAAAGAGGCACCAGACTGGCGTTTAATGCCAGAAATAGGCTACAGCTTGGCATTAAACACCAGGAAGGTATAAAAGCTGGCGTTTAACGCCAGAAATAGGCAGCAGTCTGGCGTTAAATGCCAGTATTGCATACAGAGGGCGTTTACACGCCTAAATAGTACAGGAATGAGAAATCCTTGACACCTCAGGATCTGTGGACCCCACAGGATCTCCACCTATCCCACCTCTCTCTCTCTCTCCACCACACAACTATTGGGAGCAACTAAGGATAGGAGCACCAAAAGCACTAAGAATGGAGCATCAAAAGCACACCATTATCCTTCATGAAATTAGAGAGGACCAAAAAGATATGAGGGGAGAGCAAAAAAGGCAAGGAAGAGACATTGAAGAGCTCAAGCACTCCATAGGATCTTCAAGAAGAAGAACTAGCTGCCATCACTAAGGTGGACCCGTTCTTTAATCTCATTGTTCTTATTTTTTTGTTTTTCGACTTTTAGCCTTGATGTGCGTCTATGTTTGTGTCTTTATTACATGATCATTAGTGTCTAGTGTCTATGTCTTGAAGCTATGAATAATTCCATGAATCCTTCACCTTTCTTAAATGAAAAATGTTTCTAATTACAAAAGAACAAGAAGTACATTAATTTCGAATTTTATCTTGAATATGGTTTAATTTTTTTGATGTGGTGGCAATACTTTTTGTCTTCTGAATGAATGCTTGAACAGTTCATATTTTTTATAGTGAAGTTTATGAATGTTAAAATTGTTGGCTCTTGAAAGAATGAATGAAAAAGAAAAATGTTATTGATAATCTGAAAAATCATAAAATTGATTCTTGAAGCAAGAAAAAGCAGTGAATAAGAAAGCTTGTGAAAAAAAAGTGTTTCAAAAATAAAAAAAAAGAAAGAAAAAGAAAAAGCAAGCAGAAAAAGCCAATATCCCTTTAAACCAAAAGGCAAGGGTAAAAAGGATCCAAGGCTTTGAGCATTAACGGATAGCAGGGCCAATGGAAATAAAATCCAGGCCTAAGCGGCTAAATCAAGCTGTCCCTAACCATGTGCTTGTGGCATGAAGGTCCAAGTGAAAAGCTTGAGACTGAGTGGTTAAAGTCGTGATCCAAAGAAAAAAAAGAGTGTGCTTAAGAACTATGGACACCTCTAATTGGGGACTTTAGCAAAGCTAAGTCACAATCTGAAAAGGTTCACCCAGTTATGTGTTTATGGCATTTATGTATCCGGTGGTAATACTGAAAAACAAAGTGCTTAGGGTCACAGCCAAGACTCATAAAGTAGTTGTGTTCAAGAATCAACTTACTGAATTAGGAGAATTAATAACACTATCTGAATTCTGAGTTCCTATAGATGCCAATCATTCTGAATTTGAAAGGATAAAGTAAGATGCCAAAACTGTTCAGAAGCAAAAAGCTACTAGCCCCGCTCATCTAATTGGGACTAAGTTCATTGATATTGTGAGATTCATTGTATATTCACTTCTTTTTATTATATTTTGTTTTCAGTTGCTTGGGGACAAGCAACAATTTAAGTTTGGTGTTGTGATGATCGGATAATTTATACTCTTTTTGGCATTGAATTTAGGTAGTTTTCAGTATTATATAGTTAATTTTTAGTATATAAGTATTAGTTTTTATGTAAAAATCACATTTCTGGACTTTACTATGAGTTTGTGTGTTTTTCTATGATTTCAAGTATTTTCTGGCTGAAATTGATGGACCTGAGTAAAACTCTGATTCAGAGGCTGAAAAAGGACTGCAGATGCTGTTGGATTCTAACCTCCCTACAATCGAAATAGATTTTTTGGAGCTAAAGAAATCCAATTGGCGCGCTTTTAACTGCGTTGGAAAGCAGACATTTAGAGCTTTCCAGCAATATATAATAGTCTATACTTTGCACGAGTTTTGATGATGCAAACGGGCGTTTAAACGTCTTAACTGGCACCAAAGCTGGCGTTTAACTCCAAGAAAAGTCTCTACATGTGAAAGCTTCAATGCTCAGCCCAAGCACACACGAAGTCGGCCCAAAAGTGGATTTCTGCATCATTTACTTATTTCTGAAACCCTAGTAACTAGTTTAGTATAAATAGGACTTTTAACTATTGTACTCAGAAGGAATAACGCATCTCCATACGTTTATCTGAAATTCCCACCAATGAATTACATAAGTATCTCTAACTTTATTTTATGTTTATTTATCTTTTAATTATCAAAACCCCATAACCATTTGAATCTGCCTAACTGAGATTTACAAATGACCATAGCTTGCTTCAAGCCGACAATCTCTATGGGATCGACCCTTACTCACGTAAGGTATTACTTGGACGACTTAGTGCACTTGCTGGTTAGTTTTGCGGAATTGTGAGGAAAGTATTGAGATTACGATCGCGTGCACCAAGTTTTTGGCGCCATTGTTAGAGATCATAATTTCGTGCACCATCCATATTTTACGATATATTTTAGTTTGATTTGAGTGGATTTCATCACATAAACCCACATTTATTCACCAAAATAGCATGCTTTTGAGATTTCTTCCTAAATTGTGCTTGAAAGTGAAAACATGCTCTTTTGTGCTTTAGTCAATTTTATTTGTTAAGTGATTTTCAGGTTTCCAAGGCAAGTATGGGTTGAAGAAGTGAGGAAAAAAGCATGCAAAAGGGAAGAATTCAAGAAATGAAGGATTTGGAAAGCTTCCAGCTCTGACCTCTCTGTACTAAATTGGTCATAACTTGAGCTACAGAGGTCCAAATGAGGCAGTTCCAGCGGCATTGGAAAGCTAACTTTCAGAGCTTCAAAATGATATGCAATTCGCTATATTGGACAGAAGTCTAAGTGTGCGTACGCACAGGTACTTGTGCGTACGCACATGTCAACATTCAGCTAAGTCTGCGGACACACACATCTGTGCGTCCGCATAGGTCCCTGCACGTGACCTCATTAATTGGAAACCGCTGGGGGCATTGTTTTTAGTATGTTTTTAGTATGTTTTAGTTAGTTTTTATTATATTTTTATTAGTTTTTAGTTAAAATTCACTTTTCTAGACTTTACTATGAGTTTGTGTGTTTTTCTGTGATTTCAGGTATTTTCTGGCTGAAATTGAGGGACCTGAGCAAAAATCTGATTCAGAGGCTGAAAAGGACTACAGATGCTGTTGGATTCTGAACTCCCTGCACTCGAAGTGGATTTTCTGGAGCTACAGAAGCCCAATTGGCGCGCTCTTAATTGCGTTGGAAAGTAGACATCCTGGGCTTTCCAGTAATGTATAATAGCCATATTTTGCTCGAGATATGATGGCCTAAATAGGCGTTCCATGTCAGCTCAAGAATTTTGGCGTAAAACGCCGGAACTGGCACAAGAATGGGAGTTAAACGCCCAAACT
>NC_029775.3:5121568-5122308 GCF_000817695.3 Arachis duranensis | reverse complement strand
TATTCATTCGCACCCAAGAACATGATGAATGTGATGATTATGTGACGCTCATCATCATTCTCACTTATAAATGCGTGCCTGACAACCACTTCCGTTCTACAAGCAAACAAGGCTTGAATGTTTATCTCTTGGATTTCTTAATCGGAATCTTCGTGGTATAAGCTAGAATTAATGGCGGCATTTAAGAGAATCCGAAAGGTCTAAACCTTGTCTGTGGTATTCTGAGTAGGATTCAAGGATTAAATGACTGTGACGAGCTTCAAACTCGCGATTGTGGGGCGTTAGTGACAGACGCAAAAGAATCACTAGATTCTATTATGACATGATCGAGAACCGACAGCTGAATAGCCGTGCTGTGACAGAGCGCATTGAACATTTTCACTGAGAGGATGGGAGGTAACCATTGACAACGGTAAAACCATACATACAACTTGCCATGGAAAGGAGTAAGAAGGATTGGATGAAGACAGTAGGAAAGCAGAGAGACGGAAGGGACAAAGCATCTCCATATGCTTATCTGAAATTCTCACTAATGAATTGCATAAGTATCTCTATCTTTAATTTATGTTTTATCATAAATCATTCATAACCATTTGAATCTGCCTGACTGAGATTTACAAGATGACCATAGCTTGCTTCATACCAACAATCTCTGTGGGATCGACCCTTACTCGCGTAAGGTTTATTACTTGGACGACCCAGTGCACTTGCTGGTTAGTTGTGCGAAGTTGTGATAAAGA
>NC_029775.3:5097818-5114545 GCF_000817695.3 Arachis duranensis | reverse complement strand
TTTATTTAATAGACGAGTAAATTAAACATACTTATTATGAATTGTGAATCAAAATTAGAAAAATAATGAGTTGATTTGTTATTTATGAATTTGGATAATGATTATGTGATTAGTTTGAATTAACAAATTAAACTAGTTAGTCCATATTTAATTTTTTACTTTTTAAATAAAAAAATTCTTAAGAAAAATAAAGATCTGGATAATTTTATCTAGACATTTATATAAGTTTCATCCTACAATTCTATATTTTCATACTAAAATACGTAAATTCAGTGTTTAGTATTTATGCTTATATATCTAAAAGTTTAGTTTTAATGTATTAATATAATAAAATATTTTATATAATTATTTAATTATATTACTTTTTAATAATTATTTTCATAGTCAAAATAAAAAGTAATTATTTTTATTGATATAATATTATATAATTAAATATATTTATAAAATTATTTTAATATATTAAAATTAAATTCTATATTCAAAACAAAAAGGAACAAAAATGAACTAACTTATGTATGTTGGACTCAAACCTGCATAATTATTTGAAAGGACGCAAATTAATCAACTTCTAAACAAGTCATGTTTTTCATGGCTCAAGTCTCAGCATACTCTTTAATTAGTCAACCAAACTTTAAACATGTCTATCTATCTCTACGGGATATATTTATAAATAATTGTTGTTGTAAGTAGGGGTAGCAAATGAGTTTAAATTTGTCGGATAAGTTAAAAAATTAGGACTGTCAAAGAGCAAAAAGTTTTTTAATTCGCACCGCTTAAATTGCAGGTTTTGACAGAGTGGAGTGAGCTTTTTTCGTCGGACCTTTTTTTTGTAAGGGAATATTTTTACAATTTTTTTTGTCAAAACTCAACTTCTCCCAACCTAACTTACAAGAGTATAAAGATAAAAATTGAGTGTTTTGGATTATGGTTATGTTGCTTTGAAAATAATATTTATAATTATGTTTTGAATTATATTTATTTTTCTTTAAAGACAATATTTATAATTATGTTTTAGATGAAAATTTGATTTATAATTATATTTATTAGATATTTATAATTACAAAGATTTTGATGTTTGTGAATATAAAAAATATAATTTTTTTATGCCTTTAAAAATTATAAATTCATTAATATAGTTGTGAAATTATATATATTATTTAGTAGTTAATAATAATAAAAAAAGAGCTTTCGCAGGCTTAACTCGCCAATCTATTATCTCGCAATTAAACAGGATGGGCCAGTCCGCCAAAAAACAATTTCTGGTGGAACGGAAAGGTGCAAAAATGTAAATAGCATTTTCCGTGCAAATAATTTTATTTTAATCTATTAGAAATATGACTCTTGTTAGTTTACCATGCTATAATTTAGAGGTGTAATAATGAGTAGAGTGAGGGTATATTTTGCAAGAAAATAGACGATAGTGAGGGTTGAACCACACATCACACATTGAATTGCAAGTCTCATTTATATGCAAACATGTCAGCCCAACAATGCCATCCATCTATATCATGCACAAGATGAGAAATTTTTATTACAAAAAAAAAAAAATGTGACTACCTAACTAGTGAGCGTGTTGACTTTTGCATGAGATATTAATTTATTACACACGATGCTATATGCTATGCTCCCAAGCTTTATTTCCATTTTCAATCTTCATCGCCTTCTTTCTTCTTTTTTATTTTAGAAGAATTATTATAAAGCCAATTTTCATTACCAAAAGATATAAGTATAAAAAAGATCAATTAGTGAATTAACTTTTTTTTATTCAATATTAGCAAATTATGAATCAACTAAAGCATAAATTCTAAATTTTAAATTTTTCAAAAATAAAATTAAAAAATAATTTTAGAATAAAAAAAAGAATATTAAATCAATAAAATTTGAGTTTTCATATTTATCAAATATAAAATACAATGCATTCACCAACAAATCAATTATAATACACTACAAAATAATAATTGATAATTATAAAAGAATTCAAAGACTAATAAAATTTATTATTTTTATTAATATTTTAATGGTTAATTTAATTTTTTTAGTTTAACAATTTAATAATATATTTTTAACTTATATTTTTAAACATTATTGCTTAATTATTAACTAAAAATAATAAATTTTATTGGTTTTCAAACATCTCCAAATCAAGCATATATGCTAGTCAAAATCTAAGAGTTATCAGTTTGACTTGGCATGAAGAGCCCAAAGGTAAATAAATGGGCCTAAGGTAAAGCCCGTTGGAAAAAAGGGGAGAGTGGGACCCAGACTAGTTGACAATGAGAGTGGACCCCATGATTTAGATATACAATAAGATAATTTAAAACGTACTTTTTTTAATTAACTATCATAAAGTTTTTCAAAAAAAGGGATATAATATTCCGGTAGCAATATACATAGAAAACTTTATTTATACTAATGTCACATCCAATTACTCTCTTTATCTTAAGATATTTGTTCGGTTCAAAGTGGCAAATTATTTGACGTAGAAAGGAATAGCATTTAAAAACCAAAAACAAAAATTTTAAATCAATAATACTACTAATATTAAAAAAGAAGTTACAAATCAGCCACTGTATATAAAAGTATGTATTAAGCATTGTATAAAAACTTTTATTATACTATTATAAATAAATTTAGTTATTAGTATATTGTATATCTTATTATTATATATTTAATTATTTTAATAATTGATTATTTAATTAAAACAATATATAAATTAATATGTATAAATATATAATAATTATTTTAAATCAAGTTGGGTTAGTCTAATGGTTAGTTTGCTAGCCTGCTTAAGTAAACGTCGTGCGGGATTTCGAATCTTACCTTGTATATATAGCAATTCATTGGTCAGTGACAAACCATTAGATGGAGCTCCCATTCGTAACGGATGAATCCTTAACTTACCAAATTAGGTGAGAAACCAAAATATATAATAATTATAAATTATATAGAACTACTTATAACATTTTTTATTTTCAAATTATGTAGCATGTGAATGTACCATAAATAATAACAGTACCTTTTGAGATGTGGAAAAACTCTAAGAAGATGTGTATATATATGGAATTCTTAATTGTTTAGATGTGACTTGTCTCCTTCTCTCGGGTATAGATCGCATAGTAGTTATCTTGGTTTGGAGTCTGATTAAATTCCAAGCAGATGTGTTAATGTGTTTTGCTTGTACAGTTTTGTTTTAGTATGAGGCTATGAGCTTTGTGGAGATTCTTGAAAAACATGTCTTTAACAAGTTGAAATTTTTTATAAGAATCCTCAGACAAGATCAAGCAATGAGGCTAACTATGTTAATAAATCCCAGTGCACCCTTTTCGTTTTGGTTGAAACATTACACAAAATTTTAATACACCATGTTCATTATATTCCACCTACTTCAGAGACAAAAGGTATTGGATTTTAGTTCTCGATACAAAGTAAACAGATTGTTAAGATTTCTATTTTTATACAAAGTATTATTTAATGGATAATAAAACTACAAAGGAAAAAAAAAAGATTTAAATTGCTGTGCTGTTTCAAGAATTTAAAGTTGTCCGATAAATATGTGAGAATCACACATATTCTCTCAACCTCTTTTCCCTTCTCTGCACGAATTATCAATTAAATTTTATTTGGTATAGATAGACAATGTTTAGGGGTTGCAAAAAAAAAATTATATTATGTGTACACAAAAATTAGTTATTAGTATAAAATATATATTGGAATATAAATACATATTAAAAATAAATTAAAAAATATATATTTATACACAAATATATTGATAATTGATTTTAGTGTACAAATAGTATTTTTAGAAAAAAAAAAATTCTAATTCTAAAAATAAACATTTTGAATGTTTAGTTGTTGGCGACTTGTTAGTTGTTACTCTATCAGCAACCCCATAATAGTAGATGCTTGATTAGTGCTTGAATTTTTAATTAATTTTTTTGGGGCAACAATATTAATCTAGATGAATTTTATATGCAATCATGTGGATTTGAGGTTCTAATCACTTTCTTTTGTCCCCTCTCCATCCTCTCAATTAGGTACTCATAGGAACAAGGGAGAAAGCATCAAGAATGTATCCCCTTATGATTACCAGGATCTTGCTAGCCACTTTTGTGTGAGTTGTAAAGTTATAAAGTGATCAAATTAAATTAAGGTAAGCTAATCTAGTGCCTAAACTTTCCGTTTCATAGTTGTTGAATAATAATTTATTATTAACAACTAATGGTTTTTCCATGAAGGTTCATTAAAATATAAATGGTAGTTAATTAACCATACAAAGTGTGGAGAAAAATTGTCCAATAGGCAAACACAATACAATAACCAAAACTCATGAAATAAGAAGAAATCCGAACCTACTAATAAATAAAATAACTTGTGATGACTCTAGCTTTATCCTTTATATATTTTTTAATATTGTTAAATGTGTATTAATTTAATTATAATATAAAAAATATGACTAATTTAGCTTAATAGCTAATGTGAAAAATGCTCTTATTCTATTTTTTTCGAAAAAAATGGAATTGTAGAGCTAGGTAGCAAAATAAGCATTATTAGGCAACATGATCAAATTATCAAGCCTAAAATAGTCCTGCATAAATGGATTAGTGGACATTTCAATTTCACTCCCTCCATCATAATGCTCTTGATTTTGATTAGTTATATCTTGACATTTTCTCTCCTCATTCCATGTTAACATTTTTCCTCCTATTTGATTGAGTTGTGAAAGTGCAATTCAGGATTGTTTTCGTGGTAATAATAACTCATAAGAACAAATTAACATCTTTTATCGGTCGAGTGTCAATAAAATACTGCATGTATAAGATAAGATTCTAATTTTAACAATTTTTTTATAACCATATATAAATCGATACCTAGAATTTCCATTAATAAAAAAATAGAGCTTCTCGCAGTGTATAAAATAAACTTTGTAGCTGAATACAAACGTTTCCCATAATTTGATTGACCTATTTATTCCTTTTTTACATGCGGGAGCAGAAAACTTGAAATTAGAAAAAAATCAACACAAAGTTACTTTATCCGGTTTCACTTTTCATGATACATTGGCTAAACTAAGAAAAAACAAAAAAGAGATAGAATTAAAATCTTTTTTTAACGAATTCACCGCCGTATGGTTGACCGGCGATTACTAGCGATTCCGGCTTCATGCAGGCGGGTTGCAGCCCAATAAAATACTGCATGTATAAGATAAGATTCTAATTTTAACAATTTTTTTATAACCATTCGATGAATCCAAATTATTTTATCTTTGACAATCTACACAAGTACCGTTAAGGTAAGTCTTCAAAAAAAACTAAAACTTAATTCACCAAAAAAAAACATCGAATACCAACTTGATGCATTTTTTTTTTTGACTTCAAACTAAATTTCAGGAATTAACTAAAGTATTAATCCTTGAAAAGAAATCATAATCCTCCTCCAAGCTAAACCAAACACACCCATTGATATTTATAGGATTCTACAGTTGTCAGGCTCAGGCGCTATTCCATAACGTGGTAAGTAGAAGAATTGAAAAAAGAGCAATTAAGAAGAGCATGTGAGAGAAGGAGCTTATGGATATAAAAAGCACCCCTGAAAGGCCGAAAGATAAGAATTGCACGATTTGTATAGTTGCGCTTATTTTATTCGATCCGAATTCGTATGCATGAGTCATTATTTATGTGACATGTAACATCACACACAACATATATAAGCTTGATGAGATTATTGACAGAAGCCCAACCCCAACCCAACTCCAACCCCCACATTGGTGAGACATAAATTCATATCATGTGGAGGTTTCAATACACTAAGGTCCACTGAACATTTACGTGTGTCATTAGCCATTTAGCCTCTTCAAATTTATATGATTGATATACACATGCAGACGTACAATATTGCTACTGAATCAATTAGCATTCTTTTCAGTCCCCCGTGAATGTCTTATAAGAAAATTGACAGAAATTCATTTATTTTTCAGCCATGTATGTGTGTTGATGTGAGTTTACTATGACCTAATGTCATAAAAGTTTATAGTTGATTTGTCACATACATTGGCAGTGGTGGAAAAGCCCTTCTCCTCCTCCCTTGACCCCATCTCCAATCCCTATAATCATTGATGGTCAACATCTATCTCCCTACAAAGATAGATATATGTGTTATTTATTCATGACATTGAAAATTCATTGAGTCCTATAATGATACTTCACGTTCTTATCTGATCAAAATGGTTAGCTACTTAGCTTCATCTATTGAAACTTCATATCTGAGTGATATTAGAGATTAAGGCAGTTATTACTGGCATATATCATTATTGAAGAAGGCCTGCTATAATAAATTTAATAAGTAGGGTAGATCAAACAGAGGGTAACTTACCTGTAGCTCAATAATTAGTAGAGATGAGAAACCTAAGATGGAAAAACCATAAGTGAAACTAGAATCATTTAAATCCTTATGGATATGATGTGCAATATAAGATTATAGGGTTATAATTTTGATTCATATGATCACCTACACCAAGTAAGAAAAAACTTATGATTTGTTGTCAATTAAAACTTTGCTTGTCCCCCTCCCCTTCCTTTTATTTTCTTCCCTAGTTCACCATTACTTATTATTCCCATATATCTTGGTTCTTTCTTTTATTACTATTCACATGAAGATGTCTTTTTACAAAAGTGATAGTTAAATATCGGTAGATAGTTTGACATATTTTACTAAGGTTTCGTTTGAAAAGTTTCAAAAGCTATTTTTTTAGGACTTTTGACTTATGAAAAGTCATATTAATAGTATTTGGTACAGTTTTTTAAATATATTTTTAATTTTTCAAGTTGTTTAAGAGCTTTTGAAAAAGTAAAAAAATTTGACTTCTCTTATTCTCAAAAGCTATTTTATCATTCCTATTTATTATACAACTTTAAAACAAATACTTCTATGATAAATTTCCAAACACAAAATAACCTATTTATAAACTACTTCTAATATAAATTCTTATATTTTAAATTCTTTTTTCAAAAAAACTTAATTAAGTTGTTATCCAAACTAGTCCTAAATTGTTTACCATAATACATGTCATTATCTAAACTATTATTTTAACACACTCAAATCATTATGTGAGTATTCTCTTGTTTTTTCCCTTCTCTTAAAATGACAATTTCAAAACCCTCTTATTCTTTTTCCTTCCTTCCTTCCTTCTATCTCTCTAATTAACAGCAATATTTTGTGTTAAAAGAAAAACTTACCTTTTCAATTGACTTATTTTGTATTAAAACTTTCCTTTCTTCAGTTATCTTTAGTTATCCACTGGCGTTATTTCAGTTTGATCTAAATAAAAGGCTAAAGGGAAACATTCTTAGTAGAAGGGTTAACATGGAATTCAATGATTAACCAATCAATATCAACCAACTCGGAAGTCAAACATTTATTCAATTATAATCATGAACATAACTTGCCGATGCTGAATGGCAGCATAAGAATTTAACATTCAACTGCTATAGTCCAAACGTTATTACAAAAACCTAGCAAGTCACAGATCAAATAAATATACTTCAAGGCCCTAAAATCCCAAATGAATCGCCAATCTCAAAACAATGTCCTTACGGAAAAGTAGATCAAGCTTGTGATTCAAGCTCCAAACGAAGGGTGTGACTAACTGCATCAGATCCCGGACCAGAGAATTGAATTGGACCTACAGTGAACATCATCATTAAAACTTGAATCTATATATTAATTCCTGCTATACTAAGTGGATCTTACTAATTGGGCTGGTTGGGTCCATTATACAATGATACGTACCTGGACTGACGTAGCAATTTTTTAGGGCCCACTCATCCCTCAAGGAGGCAAACTTTTTGAAGGGTGCCCCTGAAAGAAAATGATATATAATAATCATTAGTACCGCAAATATATAAATTAGAGCTGATGCCAGAACGGTAATAAAGGCAAAATTGTTAACGGTTTATGTCAGTTATACCTTGAAGCTCTACCATTGCCTTCTTGATCACGGGCTTGAACTTACCTGCAAAGAAATTACATTACATATTCATATAAACCATACGAAAGAAAGCATTCAAATAGTAATTGGAAAAGAAAAAGTAATGGTATGGATACGAATCCATTGTAGTGTAGCAGATATCTACCATGTCTTCTCTCTACGTCCATCAGTGAGGTGAGTGCAGTTCCACCAACAATCCAGTCTTCAACAGGTGCACAGAGATTCCTAACCTGGTCAGCATAGAGTGAATTCAAGAAATTCAGTTGACTGCTTCAATGTTACAAAACAAACAACTTCGAAAGCACACTCAATTGTCAAGACATAATAAGAGGCCACAAACTGATGATATTAATCCAGTCTTCCCACTGTGAAGGAGGGCTCCAGCACCATAACCAAGAGCATAGCAATAAGTAGCATCAAAATTAGTTGGCAATCCACATCTCCCTTCGTAACTGCATATTTCCAATAAGTATAGGTAACTATAAACTCTCAAAAAATAAGGCAAACTAGCAAATATACAGTTTAAAAACAAAACATTTTCGTAAAATCTTTGTTTTACACTCTTTTTGGCATTTCATGTTAGCATATATTCGAATTAGAATTTATATATAATTCAAAATAATGATGCCGAAATTTGATAGAATACCCGAAAAAGTGAGATTGCCCTCTAAATTCGCCTCTATATTTTCCCTCTTGCTTTCTCTTCTCCAACTCAGTTTCAGCCATTTGAATAAGCATTTTCTCTGTTTCTATCTTGGCAACCTAAACTTGGAAGATAGAACCATTGACATTGACTTGATGCATCATGGGTCAAACAAACAAATAAAAGATAGCATTATAACGCCATTAGGCACCTGAACATTTCCATGTGGATCCCTTTCAAGCATCAATTGCTCTTGAATTGCTTGAGGTAAGAATTCAAAAAGCTTCAGTGACTGATCAGTGAGTTTCTTCTTCCATAATCCACCCTCATCCACAATATCATGGGCCAGAATTTCATTTAGTTCTGCAATAAGTTGCTGGACCTGAAAATCGCAAAACAGCATGTACAACCAGTATCATCAGCAAGTATGAGCATACAAACTGATTTACACACTAATGGAAAAATCACAAGTTCACACAGAGAGAAACACTGGCAAAAAATTTCTTGTGCTGATTGCTATGTACCTCAGGAATGAAATCAATTAAACCTTCAGGGATAAGAATGACCCCATAATTGTAATTAACTGCAGCTCTTTTACAAATAACATCTACAATATAGTCTGTGACATTTTTCAGTGTCAACTTCTTGGCAGCAACCTGAAATATGTATTTACAGGTCAAATCAAGTATATTTGATAAAAAAAAAAAGGTACAGTCTGAGTAGCAAATGTTAATCACAACTTCACAAAATCAATGTGTGAGAATATCAAATTAACTTCATCACATGCTAGAATGTACAAGATGATCAAATTTATTACAAACCTCTTCTCCAATAATAGTAATGTTTGGGTGGGTTTGTAAAGCACATTCCAGTGTAATGTGTGAAGCTGCACGCCCCATAAGCCGCACAACTGCAGACAGATGATCATATGTTTTTATTGATGCTTGGAAATATAACCTCAAATCTTCCAAATTCCAAAGATACATCAATATCAAATGATATCAACAGTTATGAAGTGCAAAATTGTTTAATGGTGAAGCAAACAAAGCTGTAAGAAGTGAGAACATAGGAACCAGTACAGAATGGTGACAAATCAGTTTCTAAGGTTCTTCTAAGAGGTTGTTCAATTTAAATACTCACAATGGTAATATTTTCCTGTTGATCGGGCATCTACCATAACATTTCCAATCATTTCAGAGTATATCTGCATTAAATCAACATATACATGTGAACAGGGTCAGTTCTCCGGATCATTCAGCATGCATCCAAACAGGCACATGCTATCCAACATCTTTTGGCAATTTGCACAAATGAGGGCAACAATGGAAAATATACATGGCCAATTAAATATTTAGAAATTTTCTTTTAGGAAACAAGATTCACGAATATCATAATGCTATAGCAAATTTGCAATCATGAATAAACCAAGTGCAAATCCTGACAAAGTTGTGGAACATGACAAGTTGTGTAGAGTTCCATGGATAATGTGATGGTTCCAAACACGAATATTTTATCAAATATGTTCACAATATTGCTAGAGAAATTGAAACACAGCTGTTGCTCTGAAAAGCATCCTCAAACACTTCAACACTCCCATTCCAACACATAAAAATAAAAAAATGGTTCCTAAATATTACTACATGCTTAGAAAATTATTGGTGATCAAAAGATAAAATTACTTATTTGAAATGTTAAAAACATGTAGAACTAGACCAATTCAAAATTACAAAGGCAGATTGAAGACTTGTTATTTAGCTTCATTTACCTTGCATGCGGTATCAAAACCAAAACTGGTAGGAACTTCTTTGCACTTTAAATCACCATCAATAGTTTTAGGACATCCAATCACGCGAGTCTTCAGATTTTTGCTTCTGCATAAATCCACATCAAACAAAAAATAGTTAAATAAACAGTATCACTTCACATACTCATGAATGGAAATTGTTTCTCTTATATTCATATAGAGACAATTACAATAATTATATATAGATGGAATGGTAATATGATCTTTAATGTTAATCATGACACAACATAAAAACAGCATTTAATTAACATAGCTTCCAAGAAGTTGGATCATTTCAACAATAAAGTGACTAAGAAACCTGAAGTTCTCAGCAAGTAGGCATGCATTTGTGTTTGAGTCATCTCCACCAATAACAACAAGCCCATCCAAGTCTAGCTTCTTTGTTGTTTCTTCAGCTTGTTTGAACTATACACATAAGTAAATCAAAATATTCTTATATTCTATTGTTGTCCATACTTAAGACAAAATAAGAACTCAAATGAACTAATCACAGAGCAATTATGCACCGCACCTGCTCTGGAGTTTCAATCTTGTCCCTCCCACTGCAAATCATGTCAAAGCCACCCTGCCAACAGATATTGCAACTGTCAGATCTCAAAATTTTGGCATCACTGATATAGGAAACAGAACCACGAGCACTGCAAACCAAAATATTAAATATCTATTTAATTAAAAGTTCACGACGCTAAGCCTCACAATTCATAAATCATGATATACAGGGGAATATAAACAAAGCGAACACTATAGATAAAGCATTTTCAAAACACAGCTTAACAAATAACAAGGACATTGTTCAATTTCAGCTCCAAAAGAGTAAAATAAAAACTATAAGTATGAAAATGTACCTGATTTCTATAAGGATAAATATAGTCCGAGTTGAGTTCAACGTATGTTCTTTCCAAGTCACAGGTTGCCAAATTGAAAAAGAAGAAAAGAAAACAAATCACCATATGGTTCTTAGGGTTACAATGAAGATTTCTGATACATTCTGCAACAAACTGACAAAATACAAGACCAATCTTACAGTCATCTACAATCAAACAGCACCCAGTTGTTCTTATATTCTTGACATCATAGTTTTAGTAGTTCAAATGGACAGTGATCCTTAGCAATGTCTCTGCTCCATCAGTGGAAACCTGTCCTGGGGGGATAAGAGCTCTGAGCTCTGCAAAACCGCTTGCGTTCTTGAACTTCCCTGTGCCCCCGATCACTGATAACTGCGACATGGCGCTCCCTATCTTGTACAGGCCATAGAAGTTAAGGCTGTCTCCATACTCCCCTCCTTCGAACAAGGCAGTAAATGTCATCATTTGTCTACTCCCATCTGCCAAACTCGCCACGTACACTCCTTTAGCTTTCCCAACTATTTGTGACCCCAGCTCTGGTTGAGCCGTTAAAACATCATCAATTACAGTGATTGTGCCGAAACCAAGTCCCAAACCATCAGGTCCTAACTGCAACTGAGCATTATTCTGGTTGTTATTGTTGCTTGAGTCTCCTGCAAAGCTCGTACCAGCCAAGCCGGTTCCAAGTGGGATCCCGAATACTCCGTTGACAGTTGGAAGAGCACCATTGGCATTGGGGACAGCAGTCTGACCTTGCGGGATGTTGAATCCTATTGGCATCGCAAAAGGCACTTGCCCGCTGTAAATGTTGCCCAGCAAGCCGGTAACCGGCCTAGCTGTTGGGCTGCTTCCTCCTTGAAGGTCATGCATGTACAACTCAATCATTGCTTCTTTTCCTGTGGCTGCAATCGGGTCAATTGCGGATACACCAATCACTTCCCATTGAGCAACGGTAATTAACATTGCCATTGAAGCTATAAATAATGATCTTATCAACATCTTGTTTCCAAGTATTTCAGATGTAGATTTTGCTACTTCTTCTATTTAGTAGAGTATCCTTTTTTGTTGAGTGCAATTGAATACAAAACCTTGGTATTATATATTAGAGAATGCATGGGTGAGTTTTGGAGTGGTTGTGAGAAAGGAGATTTAATGAAGTGGTTGAATTTAGTAAGAACGTTGATTAGTTGAAATGAGCCACATCCTTATCTAGTGGCATTTTTTAGGTGTTTATGAAAGAGAATATTTGTGATGAAATGAAATCAGGTTCTTCATGAAAATGCATAGCAAAAAAAAGTAATTTCATTTAACTACTCAATCCCTTAATGTTTTTCTATTGCTAGATGTTCTACGATTCAGAAAATGGATTTAGATGGTGAGGGACAACTAAACCAAAGTCTAGGACAACTAAACCAAAGTCTAGTGACACTATTATCGTTAAAAATCTAAAGAGAAAAGTATGATAATGATATTTTCAATTAAGAGTAATATCACATTATTAATAAAATTTATTATTTTTTGTTAATACTTATCAATAATCAAGAGATATTTTTGTACTAATTCAAAATTTTAAATCTTAAAGCATAAATTTTAATAATATAAAAATAAAATATCTAAATTCTTAACTAATATTAATAAAACTGACATCTCTCTTTCAATTATTGTAATTACAATATTAGTATAGTATTTTCATGTGAACGGTTAATGTTCCCAAATTATATTAAATTTTATTTTATTTAATTTTTTTTGAATTACTCAAAACTTGTTATTGTTTTGAAATAATCCTATTTACTAAGGATATACTTAAAAATAATGTAATTATGTTTTTGTAATAAAAATTTAATTTGGCTTCTCAAATTCTATATTTGTCTCAATTAAAATCTTCAAATTTTAATTGACTTAAAATGGTACTTAGAACTTAACTCTATAATAATTTATTTTGGTCATTTAGTTTGGAGTATTCTGATGTCTGAAGACCCGGCGATGTGTGACTGGGCGAACTGTATTGAGTATTCGTTGTGGACACAGCATTGTGATGAGGGACGTAGATTCGGACACATGACGACAAATATCTCTGAGTGTGTGAACTTAATCCTTAAGGGTGTCAGAAACCTTCCTGTGTGCTCGCTAGTGAAGGCAACATAGGAAGGTTGGCCGAATTATTTGTTCGCAACGGGAGAGAGCCTGAGGCGCAGCTGGGAACCGAACAACAATTTAGTCAGCATTTGGTGAAGTGTATAGAGGTCAACTTGAAGACGGCTAGGTGCTTCACGGTGATTTGTACGACAGGGATAACTCCGAGTTCACCGTCTCAGATACAACTCCGACTGGTTCTTTCTCACTGGGTAGCTATAAAGTCTCGCTTGCATCTCAAACATGTGAATGTGGATACTTCCAGGCACTTCATTTCCCGTGTCCCCACGCACTGGCATGCTGTGCCTACTCACGGCTTACATGGGAGCCTTACATCCACCAGGTGTATCGTCTTAGTTCGGTGTTCAGTGTGTATCAGATGGGTTTCACACCTCCCATTCCAGAGGATTTCTGTCCACCATATGACGGGTCGACTGTCATCCCGGACCCGAATAAGAGGCGTGCGAGAGAGGGTCGCCCGAGGTCCACTCGGATACGGACCAATATGGACGAGGCAGATCCGAACCGGCCAAAGAGATGTGGGCTTTGTCGGCAGCCCGGCCACACACGTCGGAGTTGGCCACAACTCGGAGGAGCAGAGCACACACGGGGACATGAGTAGGTGTATTACTAGCTTTGGCACTTTTTTTATTTCACTTTCGCGTTTAGATTCCACTATTATCGGTTTTCTTACTTGTAGTTGATAAGTGATAGAATTTGTTAATGTTAGTGCGATGTAATGTGCATGGGATCTTAATTAATTAATATGTTTTGTTTTCGAAGTTTTAAATGAAATGTATCTTGAATGCACACCGGAATAAATAACTTTACGAGTTAAATTAAGACATCATGCGGAAACTATGCTTGTAACAGAAATTAGTGTTTGGAACGAATTGTGAGTAATTCGAACCAGCTTAGTTCGAATTACTTGGTGAGTCGTTCTTGAGTGTAATTCGAACCAATAGAGTTCGAATTATGCTCCTTGATAGTTCGAACCAAGTAGGTTCGAATTATGTTCATCACATGCTCCTCCATAATTCGAGTTAAGTTTGTTCGAACTATATGTTAGATTAGTTCGAATCATGCTAGTTCGAATTATATAAAAACGTGCTTTAACTGATTTGTGATGTTATTTTCAGTTTGACTGATTCACATAATTTTTGTCCTCCCTTGACTTAAATGTGTTTTTTGCCCTTTTTTTTATCACTCTAACATTACCGTATATTTAATATGGTTGATAACCTAACTTGTTATATGTACACTTTTGGGTGGTAGTGGTGGCTAAGTAATATGCACATGTCTAACGATCTAACTCATATAGATAACCCATAAACCATTTACATTTCGTTGCAATCTTATCAAATGAGAAATATATCTACATCTACTATAATAATAATGACTAAACGACTATAAATATTATTGCAATGACATATTTGTTCAATAAAATGATGTTACCTCATCTGGCAATCAACACACACGACGGATTTATTACTTTATTAACAATGACACGACTCACAAAAGAAGGAAAAATGAAGAAAAAACATTCATACGGACACACCGCGATGGATATGTTGAATCAATAATACATAGGTCAATTATTATAACTTGCTATAGAAGAATTTTAAAACTTAATTAAGTACCATGATAAATTTTTTAGTGAGGTTAAGTATATTCTAAAAATATTTCTGAATATATTTAAAAATATAACTACAATAAAACATCAATAGAAAGAGTAGAAAATTCATCCCAATAAACTATAACTTAAATGAGAATCTTTCCATACTTGTGTATATTAATTTATATAGTTTAGCATTAAGTGAATAGAGTAAATGTTCAAATGGTGTCCGAATTTTAAATTGCTACACAATTTAATCTCCCACCTTTAAAAATATATATGAAGAGAGGAGGAGAGTGGAGATCTGAAGGGTGCAGTTGCACATGCGTGGAGCATAGTGTATATATTTATTGCAATTACGTCTAAAATGTGTTTAATTATTATTCATTCCCCAATACTTGTTTAAATGCATTTGTGGACCCATCTAACAAGTAATCAGCTAAACCAAGAAAACAAGAAGCTTCCTTCCCTCAATTCATTCACCCCTCTCTTCTCTACAAATCCAAACACACACTTCTCACTTCTCTCTTCTCTCTTCACATCTTCTTCCAATAATGGAATCACCATGCACCACCGCCACAAGATCCGACTCCACCTCCTCACCCGAATTCGAGTTCTGGATGCTCCGAAATCCCTCCTTCCCTCAGCCCAATCTCCACTCCGCCGATGAACTCTTCGTCGACGGCGTCCTCCTCCCTCTCCACCTCCTCCCATCACCCGATCCACCACCCGACTCGGAACAACTCACAACCTCTGCAGACCCTGACGCTTCCTCATCAGCCGCCATAATAACGGAATCTTCCACTTCCACCACTACTCTCTCCACATCGAAGCGCTGGAAGGACATTTTCAAGAAGAAAAACACAGAAAACAACGACACAGAAGAGAAAGAGAAAGACAAGGGGAAGAAGAAGAAGAAGAAAGAGATTAAGAAAACGGGTAGCGGAGCGGGTTCTGCGGCGGAGCTAAACATTAATATATGGCCCTTCTCCAGGAGCAGGTCCGCCGGAAACGCCGTCACCCGACCCAAATTCTTCGCCGGAGCTCCGTCTTCGACCCGGAAAGTGAACAGCGCGCCATGTTCCCGGAGCAACTCCACCGGAGATTCCAAGTCCAGGAAGTGGCCCAGCAGCCCGGGCCGTCCCGGAGTTCACGTGGGCCGGACAAGTCCGGTGTGGCAGGTCCGCCGTACCAAGAACAGCAACAACACCGCCGCGCAGGACAACGATGGCGCCGAAGCCAAGAAGAGGGAAAGTGCCGCGTGTCAGCGGAGAGGGACCAAAGCGAGGGTGTTGAATCTGAACGTTCCGATGTGCATTGGTTACGGGCAGCACTTGAGTTGTAGATGCGACGAGAATGGTGGTGCTGTTAGTGGCACTACTAGTGTCCGCGGCGGCGATAACAACGACGGTGGTAGTTGTAGCGGTGGTGAGGGTAGTAATAATGATGGTGGAAGTGGGGTTAATCTTTTTAATCTGCGCAACCTATTCACCAAGAAAAGCATAGTAACTTCTCACTAGTCTCAACATTTTTAACTACGCCTAAGGTTATCAAATTTTTATTTATTACTGCTATAAAATTAAAGTTACCTTTTTAGACTTTTTTTTTGTTTAAAAATATTTATATATGTACAAAAAGGTCATAATTTTTTTTTAAGATAGTTATATTTATATTTATATACCGTCTGTATGTATTATGACTGT
>NC_029775.3:5070047-5097754 GCF_000817695.3 Arachis duranensis | reverse complement strand
TTTTTTTTTTTTTTCTTTGTGGTCTCCCTCGTGTATTCTGAAATGCTTTATCAGAATGTGTTTATTATTATTAATTATTAAATTGTTTAAAATTGGGGTTCCAACTTTCCCCGTCCCGGTACCTCATTTTGTGGGCCTCTTGATGCTTTTAATTTGTTGCTTTCGTTTTTAATTATGCTCTAATTTTTTAGAGCAGAGGATCTGCTATTGGAGATTGAGTGTGGTAGAGAAGAACAAGGGTTTATGTTCTATGATTCTATCCCCTCACCGGCTACTCATTCGAACTAATATCTTCTTTTTTTAATATTTTAGTACTTGTCACCTTTAATTCGATTACACCTTTAATTCGATCTTAAGGAAAGAGGTGTGCTTGCTGGGGAACATTGTTCTTGGGATAGAACTTGGTAAGTTAGTATAAATTAAATTAAAGGGAAAAAAATTTTTGTAAGTTGGTATAAATTAAATTAAAGGGAAAAAAAATTTTAAACGGCCTGACAATTATTTTTAAAGATAACGAGGCATTCAGTAAAAAAAAATATTCTTTTGTTTTTTGATTTTTATTTTTATAAAAATGGTTAACTCGTGATTTATTCGTTAAAAGTCAATTAAGATTAAAATTTTTATTTTTGAAAATTTTGTTATTTTTTAGGGAATAATTGTCAGAGTTATTTAGTTTTTTATTTTATTTTTTTTGTTTTTTTCAAATATATTAGTAAAACTTATAGTATAAAACTAAAAAATATTATTGATTTTTAAGTTATTTTACCTCGTAGTCCTTAACCAAATATTGTGTTTGTATGTAAAATTTTTTCTTTTCTGAAATGACTTTGAAACACTTAATCTTTTTTTAGAAACAATAATTTTTTTTCTGAAAAAAAGGAAGTAAACTTTATTTGACTTATATAATTTTGTCTTTATGCAGAATATTTGAAGAGATAAGAAAGAACTACTTTTTCATGTGGTATGAAATAGCTTAAAATTCTCGTTGGATATGATTAAGGTTAAGATTATCAGTTTCAGTGGGATTGAAACATTTGATGTTTTATCGTTTTCAGGAACACAAGTCTTGATACGATATGACATGTTTCGTTGTTATTTTGTTTGCCCTCCTTTGTTTATAGCCGTATAAATTAATCCAATTAGAATAAGCTTATAATATCACATCAGACAGTGTCTGTTATGCACCTTGCAACTTGTTTATAGGACGATGTTCCTTGTCAACCATCTTGATTTTCATTAGATAGGGGAAAAAAACAATTTCATTTTCTTTTCAAGCATATAATCTTTGCTGGATTCATTATATTTTTAATTCTATTACCTTCTAAATGACATCAAAGAAATTGAACACTTTAAAATCATTGTAATTATTTACTTTTTTAAGTGAATTTTCATGCCGTTGAAACTAGGGTGTTTGCGGTGCGATTTGGATCGGTTTTGAGTCAAAATCTCATCCGATCTAAACATTAATTTTACTTGTGATGCGATTTGGATTGAATGCTATTTTTAAAAAAATCGATCCGATCCGATCCAATTTCAAGCGGTTTGGATTGGATTGGATTTGCGGTTTTATAAATTAAAAAAATTAAATACATATAACAAGTCTCAACATCAAATCTTAAATAATCAACAATATCTTAAAAAGCCAACAATAACATAACAATAGAAATAAAATTATAGGTTAGTTAAAATAAATAAATAAATAATATATAAAAATGTATAAAAAATTGAACATATTATAAGTATAATTGTAAATATAATAATAAAATAATAATATTATAGTACATTGTGCAGTTTGGATTGGATTGGATCGGTTATGAAAATTAGATCGAAATCTGATTCGATACAGCGGTTTGCAAAAAATAAAATCTAATCAAATCCGAATTAATACGATTTTAATCGGTTTTCGGTTTGGATTGAATTGGATGAGCGGTTTAATTTGGATCGGTTTGAATTTGAACACTCCTAGTTGAAACATTGGTTCCAGCAAAATAGAAAAGATAATATTTATGATAAAAAATTAAATTTTAGTGAATAGTAAATATTACTTTTTTAAGTAAAAAATTCACAAAAATTAAGTCAAGTCATGTGTAATGCACATGTATTTTCTAAATTTAGTAAACATCTCTGTTCTTCATTAAAGAAATTCCCAAATAAAAATGTCGGATTTGTTGATTTTGTAATTGGCTACAAGTATACAGAGATGAATATGTATCCATGTTGTTTAAACTAGATTTAATTTAGTTATTATTTGGTTATAAGATTTTATCTAATTACATTCCTTTTACCTTTCTTCTTTCTTTTTTTTTCTTTCCTTCTCTATTTTTTCCCGTGATAGAACGAATGTTAGTCCCTTTAAATTTGTTGTTATTTTGTTTGGACGTTTGCCTATTGTCAATAAGAAAAAAAGTCTTGCATCATTGCATGCATTTTCATACATTGTCATAAACTTAAATTTATAAATTAACAACATTGCTGCTACGTGAATTCTCCCCTCTCCCATTTATAAGAAAAACACCATATCATACATGAAATCTTACTCTGGTTTATGAAAACTACATATTTTGGGAGTAGTTAGCTTGAACATGCAACTAATTGTTGGTAAATATGTTTTCGGCCAACTGTTATTGAAATTGAAACAATAAAAATGTTGGATGTTGGATGTGCTTGTCTATAGAAGAGTGGGCCGGTCTCTGACAAAAAAAAATAGAAAATAAGAGTGGGCTGGTTAAAAAAGATTAAGGTTGAGATATTAGTTATTACACTTCATAAAATAATTAAAAAAAATTCACCAACGCAAGTTGGCACAGATGGATGAGGGTTTGTGTCCCTTAACCATCTCTCCCGGGTTCGATACTCACTGGAGGATGGGAATGGAGCTTGCTTGCTTGGGAGGGTCGCCCACTTTGTGTGCCTCTGCAGTACCCGAGGGATTAGTCATTGGGCTTCCGGCTTGATGGATACCCTGGTGTAAACCAAAAAAAAAAAAAATTCTAATCAAGTTTACTTTTTAGATGAGTATGGAGAGACTATACCATTTGAGATATGGATGGTTCAAAATTAGTTATTACACTTCATAAAATAATTAAGTTGTGCATGCAGCAACTCATTGGCTAGCGACAAACCCTTAAATGGAATTCAAATCTGTGGCAGATTAGTCCTTAACTTGTTGAGCTAAAAAATACCGTAAAAGAAAAAAAATTATTCACCCTCTTTCCTTCTAAAATATTTTCTCTAATTTTTTTTTTGACATAGTTATGAGTATTAAGAAATGAGAGCTTAAAAGGGGGAAAAATATATTATTGAACAATTATAATTGAGACAGTTATCCACAAAAACTCTCACACCAGTGTGTTGACTGATAGATTAGTTGGATTTGGTAAATACTAACATGTTTTAGGTAATGTAGAAAATGAAAGGTCTCTTAAGAAAATATAATATTGAAAGTAATATATTTTATTTTTTATTTTGTAAGAAAATATATGTAGCCAGTAGCCAATTTAATCTATCAAATTATATAATTATTAGGGTAAAAAATCCAAATGAGCCAAGGAGAGCTCAAAATTACCTAATTAAGTCAAATCAAAAATCCATACATGAATCAACCAGGACGAATTATTATATAATTCGAATCAATATGATTCGAATTATAATTACATGTAATTCGAATTGATATGATTCGAATTAGTAGGAAGGCAACAAATGAATGAAGTTCGAAACAAGTTGTTTCGAATTACCTCAACATAATTCGAATTTAGTTAATTCGAATTACTAGGAAGACACATTGTTAAGTAATTCGAAACAAGTTGTTTCGAATTACACTTAGCTAATTCGAATCTAGTTAATTCGAATTACTAGGTTAGGTTGTGATATTACATAATTCGAAACATATAGATTCGAATTATATATATATAGTGCGAGCCAGGGCTGTATATATATGCTGTGAACTCATGTTGCTCTAAAGAAAGAGGGGAGATGGCCAGTGAGGAGAGTTTCCTAGTTCTGGTACATTACAGAGGGTCGATTAAGAGAAAAACTCGGTCCGGCGTGAAGTTCACTGATAAGGATCCCCTATGTATTATCGTGACGCCGACAACCACCTACGATGCACTTGTTAGATCTGTGCTGGAGAAGCTGGGTCTTAAAGGCGTTAAAAGGATCAAGAAGTTTTTCTACCGCATTCCAACAGCGGTGCTCCATGACACCGTGAAGTTTGATTGTTTCACAATCGGTAGTGACGAGGACTTGCAGGTTATGTTTATTTCTCGTAGGCAGTTTCCCGAGGTAAGGACACCAGAGCTGTTGGCAAAGTTGGTTGATGTGGTATCTAGCTCGGGTGGTTCGAACCGGAATGCCACTACTATAGCCGCGGTTGCCGGCTCGAGCTCGAGACCTGCTGTTGCTTCATCCTCTGCTCCTGTGTATGAGCCACCGATGCAGCCTGTTGCGTCCCCTTCGTTTGCCGTTGATCTGAGCGGCAATGTTGGAGACGAGGTTCGGTATGGGGAACATATTCCCACCGAGGTACATTGTCCCACACCGGCTGGTGTTGGTGATGGTTTGTTTGATGATCCAGATGACGATGACGTGGAGCCGGATATGATCGCTGATGAAAGCGGCGATGATGTTGGAACTACTGTTCCGACAAGGGCTACAGGTGGATCTAGTTCTGGCACACAGCAGTATCCACCCCATTTTTCCTCATTGGACCTGGATGCCATGCGGCAGGACGACAATGCTCTGCAGGCCTCAGGATTTGGTGCTAGAGATACCGAGGGGTCTGCCGGTATGAATGAGTTCCAGGTTGGCCAACAATTTCAGGATAAAGATGAGGCGCTGTTGAGTGTGAAGACGTACAGTATCCGTCGAGGGGTCCAGTACAAGGTCGTTGAGTCTGACTACCGCAGGTATGTGGGAAAGTGTTCTGAGTTTGGGAATGGGTGCACATGGCTAATTCGGTTGAGTCTCCGACAGCGAAAGGGTATATGGGAAGTGAAGTGATACAACGGACCGCATACATGTCTCGCCAGCTTTATCTCCAGCGACCATAGGAGTCTGGACTACCATGTCATATCCACCTTCATTATGCCGATGGTTAGGGCTGATGCAGCTGTGAACATCAAGGTGCTTCAAAATGCCATGGCCGCACACTTTGGGTTCAGCCCTACGTACAGGAGGGTATGGATGGCGAAGCAGAAGGCCGTTGCCGTGATATATGGGGACTGGGATGAGTCGTACAATGAGCTCCCTAGGTGGGTTTTAGGAGTTCAGCTGACGATGCCTGGCACTGTAGCCGTCCTCAGGACTTGCCCTGTTCGAGTTGGGGGACAGGTTGACGATTCTCAGGTTTATTTTCATAGGCTGTTCTGGACTTTCCCCCTTGTATCCAGGCATTCCGTCATTGCAAGCCTTTGGTGAGTATTGATGGCACCCATTTATATGGGAAGTATGGGGGAACACTGCTAGTCGCCATTGCACAAGACGGAAACTCGAACATCCTCCCCGTGGCATTTGCACTAGTTGAGGGTGAGAATGCTGAGTCATGGTCTTTCTTTCTTTCCCACCTCCGTGAGCACGTGACACCTCAGCCGGGTCTGTTAGTTATCTCAGATAGGCATAACGGCATCAAGGCAGCCCTCGAGGCTCCGGATGGGGGATGGCTACCGCCTGCTGCGTACCGGGCGTTCTGCATTCGACACGTTGCAGCGAATTTTGCCTTGACGTTCAAGGAAAAAGATGCCCGGAGGCTTCTTGTTAACGCCGCATATGCCAAGACCGAGGTGGAGTTCGATTACTGGTTTGACATTCTGCGCTCTGAGAATCCGGCAATGTGTGACTGGGCGAACCGAATCGAGTATTCGTTGTGGACACAGCACTGTGATGAGGGTCGGAGATTCGGGCACATGACCACCAATATTTCGGAATGTGTCAACTCAATCCTGAAGGGGGTTAGAAACCTCCCTGTTTGCTCGCTGGTGAAGGCCACATACGGAAGGCTAGCAGAGCTATTCGTCCGTAAGGGTAGGGAGGCAGAGGCTCAGATGGGTACTGGACAACAATTCAGTCAATACCTAGTAAAGTGTATCGAGGCCAACCTGAGAACAGCCAGGCACTTCACGGTGACTGTTTACGACAGGGATAACTCGGAGTACACCGTTGCTGAGACGACTCCGACAGGCTCATTCTCTCTTGGTACGTACAGGGTCTCATTAGGGTCTAAGACTTGTGATTGTGGATACTTCCAAGCACTTCATTTTCCCTGTCCGCACGCACTGGCATGCTGTGCGTATTCACGGCTTACATGGCAGCCTTATGTCCACGAGGTATATCGCCTTAGCTCCGTTTTCGGTGTCTATCAGATGGGATTTGCCCCTCCCATTCCGGAGGGTTTCTGGCCACCTTATCCCGGGCCTACCGTTATACCGGATCCGAGTATGAGGCGTGCGAGGGAGGGTCGTCCTAGATCCACAAGAATTCGCACCAACATGGATGAAGCAGATCCGAACCGGCCAAAGAGATGTGGCCTCTGCAGGCAGCCAGGTCACACCAGGCGTAGTTGTCCACAAGCCGCAGGCCCCAGCCGGACTGCTGCAAATCAGTAGGCGATTTGCTATGTATGTGTTTGTTTGTTAATGTATTAGCACTTGTCTTCTATTTGTTTTTAACTTTTAATGTATTACAACTTGTCTGGAACTACTTTGTTTCGTATGCGTAATGAAACTTGTTATTTGTACCAAATATTTCTGTTGAATGTCTTTTAAATCATTGACATTTATAACTAGAACAAACAACATTATATCCTCGTATGACTGATAACGAATAACATAACATGAAACTATAAATCATAACATAAAAGTAGAATACATCGACGTAAATGACATAACAAAACATGAGAGTACATAACATAAAATCAAATAACATAATAAGAAAGTACATACCATAACAATGATAACCAACCAACGAAGTACACAATATAAATATGACAACAAGACATACACCACTATCCATGAATCATCTAAACAGGTGCGATCCAGTGCCGCAACGGCGTGGCACCCGTGTCCGGTAGCCCCTACGAATAAGTGGCTCCTCATCCTCAATCGACTCGTCGCTGTCATCCGGAACTGGCTGTCTCGGGGTCATAGGCGCAACATGGACGGGTCTGGATGACGACGGGCCGGCAACTGAGTGTGATCCAATACTCTGCGCCGATGCTGGGGTCCCACCCATGGCAAAAGGATGCGCAGGAGCTACCGTGGCAGGCTCATTCAGATCAACGTCCAGCGGTGCCTGTGTCCCTGTCGTATGAACCCGTCCGGCTGCAGCCTCATCCTCCTGCATGATGGTCCGGATATCCTCAAGGAAATGTGGTCCACCAAACTCGTATCCTCAAGGAAATGTGGTCCACCAAACTCGTGCACAATGCCATCACTGGCGAGAAAGTCTCCGAACATCGAGCCAGGACTCACCCATGTAGTACTATCCTGAAGGGTATGATCATCACCGGGAACACCTACGAAGTAATCTCCAAGACCTCCACCACCAAGCCCAGCATCAGTGTGACTCGTGGGATCTCCCACACCAGATCCAGGGGACCCACCATCATGCCCGCCCTGATGGGCCCTATCAACCCCCGCAACATGACCTCCCCCAGGCATCTGGGCACCCTGTCTAGCAGCACCAACCCTCCTCCTGCCTCCACAACCACCAACTCTCCCCCACCCCTAACTGGGTCGTCTCCGGCATCCATAGCCTGATCTACCCAGTTCCACTCACGCTGGCTACGACGTGTCCCAACTCGTGCTCTCCTCTCAATACGACGTCTGTCAGGAACATCCTCGACCCGGTCCATGTCTGGAAGTCGGCCTGCACCCCTCTGCGTCGCCTCATCAGGAATAGGAACACCTCTCGGATCCCCCAGTAACATCTCCGGCGACAAAAACCTCTTTCCGTGATGATACCACCATGTCAAGAACTCATGTGACGGTCCGGGGTCGGGCACGATGTCAAACTGTAGAATATGATCAGCACGCTCCTGCCAGTGAAGATGCCAGTCAGGGTACTGTGCCGGGAACCAACGGTCACCTCCTCTCCCGTCCTTCGACATCAGGAAGTCGATGTTCAGGGCGGGAGACGGTATGGGCTGGACGCCGCCAAACTGAGGTAAAACTCTATCAACCTGATGCCACTCAACAACCGCAAAATAAATCAGGGACGTCCTGCATCGCCATAACATCGTATGCCGAGGCTCCAACACCTCAGGATGGACAACCTGGATGACGTCGACTGCGCTATAGGGCATCCATATGAACTGAAAAAATCAAAATCAAATCGTTTGTACTTTCAGTTAAGTGATATAAACTGAAACAATGACTTGAGATACACATAAGTTCTGCTTACTTACCTGCCGAGGCTGTAACAAGTCGATCTTCATGCGAGCCATCTGTACCCGAGGTCCCTTGTTGCTAATCCCAGGGTTGTAACCAGACCATCTGCGTACAAGAAAACAGAAGAATATATGGCATAATTACAAAAGAATAACAAATACAATATCTAGTAGAAAACAATAACGGTACCTCGAGGCAAGGGGCCAGCTGATCTCATCATACCCAGATGGTCTAAGTGTGGGAAACCTCCAGAAGATCCACGACTGTAATAACTGTAACGGGCCAGCTAACTTCACCACATGTCTGTTGGCGACTCGGCACATGCACCTGTACAGCCATGCTAGTGCCGCCGACGCCCAACTGTAGCGACCCATCTCCTTAAGCCGAGCAACATACGGTAGCCATCTGATGTGTATACGATTGCCGGACTTGTTGGCAAACAGCTGCGTACCCAATAACATCATGATGTAGGCCCGGGCAAATCGCCTAACTGTCTCCTCATCTGCCCCATCTGGACACTCTGCGAATGTCTCCTGAAACCAGGTGCAGTTGACTGCGAATTTCTGCACCTGGTTCTCCGGAGGTAAAACACCGAGCAACTCATGGAACCACTGCCAAGCAGGTCTCCCACCCTCAATGTAAAGGTGGAAGTCCGTAAGGCAACCACTAACGTAATCTCTGTCGACTGGCAACCCCAGCTGGTATGCGACGTCCTGAAGCGTGATGGTGCACTCTCCAAACGGCATGTGGAAGGTGTGCGTCTCAAGCCGCCACCTCTCGACGAATGCACTGACTAGGGGCTCGTCTAGTCGGAACCATCTGTCGTTCAGTCTCGCAAGATGGTACAATCCGGCCATCTGCAAGTACGGAACGTATAAGTCCTGCCATCTGCAAGTACGGGACATACCTCTCATCAAGACGCATCCCCTGTTGCCGCCTAACGCTGGATATGCAACGACGAGGCTGGCCAGTACATAAACCGCATAATTAGAACAGATGCACAAACCACTAACATAACCGATATATTTTATAAGGAACCAGGAAATAAATCATGATGGGTAAAACCATTAACAAAAACCATCAACAAAAACCATTAACAGAAATCATTAACAAAAACCATTAACAAAAACCATCAACAAAAACCATTAACAAAAACCATTAACATAAACCATTAACAATAAACCATTAACAAAAACCATTAACAATAAACCGCTAAAACAAAACCATTTACAAAAACCATTAACAAAAACCATCAACAAAAACCACTAGCCTACACTATTTTCCTAAACCATTAACGAAAACCATTAACAATAAACCGCTAAAACAAAACCATTAACAAAAACCATCAACAAAAACCACTAGCCTACACTATTTTCCTAAACCATTAACAAAAACCTTTAACAATAAACCGCTAAAACAAAACCATTAACAAAAACCATTAACAAAAACCATCAACAAAAACCACTAGCCTACACTACTTTCCTAAACCACTATCCTAAACCACTAACAGTAACATAAACCATTATAAAAAACCATTAACAAATACCGTTATCATAAATCGCTTTCATAAACCACTAACCTCGTCGTTGATCACACCGGCGATATGAGCTACTCCATCCAAACGATAAAGCCTTCCCGGATCGTCCCCCATCGACAGAAACAGCCGCTCTGCTCGCACTCGTACTGAACGTTGGTCTTCTTCTCTGGGATTTGGTGGGGTTGGAGAATGAGAAAGTGATTCGAATGAACTTGGCTCGAACTCCTTTTATAGCCGAACTCCTTGTAATTCGAATCAAGTTGATTCGAATTACTATGTAACTCAAATTTCACCTAATTCGAATCAAGTAGATTCGAACCTCCCTAAGATCCACTTCTCCTAGTAATTCGAATTAAGTAAATTCGAATTACGTTGATGTAAATCGAAACAAGTTGTTTCGAACTTCATTGGATTCTTGCCTTCCTAGTAATTCGAATCATATCAATTCGAATTACATGTAATTATAATTCGAATCATATTGATTCGAATTATATAATAATTCGTCCTAGTTGATTCATGTATTGATTTTTCATTTGGCTGAATTAGGTAATTTTGAGCTCTCCTTGGCTCATTTGGGTTTTTTACTACTCGCTGTTGTTACTTGCGCAACAAACCAAGAAATTTCGAGAAAGGAGTGGTTTAGTTAGCCGGTGGCACTAAAGACTAAACCCCTCAGTCTTAAACCCTCACCTGCCTGGACTCGAGTCTGAGGCATTTCTAGCATACACTACCACGCCTACACGTCTACGCCTACGCCTCTCTTTCGTCTTCTGCACTCTACCAATGGCACTAATGCAGCGCCTAGCTAGAACAGCACGCCCCCTCCGAACCCTAACCTCTCGCCCCCTTTCCCCTCACAGTAACCTTCCTTCCTCTTCTGATTTTCCTTTCTGTCATTTCGCAATTTCTGAAATTCGATCAAACATTGTTAATTTATTTATTTTAACGTTTTCTCTAGAATCAGCACTTGCTTCATTCGCCGTGCCTCGAGTTTTGGGATCCGGACCCTCACGTGACGATGACTATCAGGCACCGTATTCGTTGCTTCCGGCTGTGTTAGCTGGCGCTTTCGGAATTGGATTGGCGGAGACGGTGTATGCTGATGCCGGTCGCGGTGGCGTTGGCGGCGCTGAGGATGTGCACGCTGTTGCGAAGAAAGAACGCGAGCGCATTGAGGAGTTGCTTAGGAAGAAAGGAGTTCGTTATGGTTCTTATCCTCGCTTCACTGTTGCTGTTAAAGGACAAAAGGTTACTCATTTTTTATCTTTCTGTTTTTGTTATTCCATGATTTGCCTCTTCGGGTTTACTTGTCAGATGATACATTTGGGAACAAATGTTCGAAAAAGTTGGTGATGGTTCTTTTTTGGTTTATGTCTCAGTTGAAATAAGTATACGGGATTTTTGCTGCTTACATCAGTTTCTACACTGCTATTATATGGAAATATTAGTATATTATATGTGAAAATGGTCCTTAATTCTGGAAACTATAATACCAACGCAATTTTTAAGCAGTGTTAAGTCTGATTGCAATCAAATTTGTCTGTATATCTGTCCTTTTACAATATGATATCCAATATCATTTTAAAGGTGTATCTAACTAAGGCACTGATATCCAATATATGAACTTTTGTGTTTTGAATACGATGAAAGCATAGAAAAATTCTGAAGATTTTATGTATTTCTTGATTAGGTAACGATTGCTCTGTTGTCAGAACCCTTATTTTAAATATAACCGGGAGTGTCTTTGCAATTTATTAGCCTTTTAGCTTCACGTGATCTCTTGTGATATCGATCAAATTCAACCTCAGTTTTCCTCCAACAACTTTGTCTTTGCACTACATTCTACGATTTTCTTCCCCACTTAAAAAAGCAAAACACAATTATCGAAGACTGTCCTATATTGATGATGTCCTTTGCCTCTAATAGAAATCAAACTATATATGGTGATTAAAATTGCAATTGCAGGTCAGCGTTAAGTTTCAAATACCTCCTGCCTGTGAAGTCCCGCAACTTATTGCAAATCTCGCAACAAATCTTGGACTGAAAGCTGAAGGGAACGGAGGTGGATCGGATATGCTATTGCGATCTTGGGACAGGTTGTTCATTCTCAATTTATGTGCATGGTTAAACTTATTACACAGATTTTGTAGTCATAATTTTGTTAAAATCATTGATGTTTCTTGCAAATAATTATCCAGCACAGTGGCTTGGCAGCTTGCCCTTACTCATCCGTCCAAGAAAAAGCATATTGAAGGGGATGATCCATCTTCAATAGATATGAATGGACATGATGGAGATCTTTGCATACTCTTTTTTCATTCTCTCATTGGCTCAGATAAAGCTGTCAGTATTTAATTTTGCAATTTTTGTTTGGTGTTCACAGATTGTGCTTTTGTAAATGTAGAGGTAATAAAGGTGGTCAACACTTTTTATATTGTTCTTGCTAATATCGCAGGAAATTGAACTTATTAAGCAAGGGAACTTGAGTCCTGAAGAGCTTGATGCTTTCGTCTCTGTTTTACAATTAGCTGGTAGCAAGATGGGACAAAGAAGTGCCCCCCTGGAAAGGAAGTCAAGGGAAGAGACTGAACAGTCGCCATCTGTAGATAAATCTATTTCTAGTCTTGAGGCCATGGGACTGAGAATTTATGGATTGAATGAACCCATTGGTATATCAAATGGTGAGGTATCATGGGACAACATTGCTGGATATGAACATCAAAAACGGTATGTAAATTTGGACACACCATATTTCTTTTCTTTCCATTTTTCTTAAACTAGCTGAACTTTTTATTCATATGGTGAAGCAAATGGTTCTGGCAAAGCAGCCCAAAGTAAGATAGATTAAATCACTTATTTAATCCTCTTAGGAACTTAATTATGACTTCGTATGAATTCATTTGTACATTATGTGTTTTATTGAAGAAAACTTTATTGGGTTTGTGCTTAATTTCTGTTAATTGAGGCCTTGTACATTTGTAGTCAGTGAAAGAATAGATTCTAGATTGTATCTGAACTTTTAAGAGAAAGAAAGATTAGACTGTCATTCTCAACAAGGTTGAATGGCGGGATAACAATTTATGTCAGAAAATTCAAAATTGTTATACTGCAGTTCTTTGCAAATTAAACAAATCTTAGCCCTCCATTTATTATATTTTATATTAGTGACTTAGAGTTCAGAATTCAGGGTTTAGGATTCAAAGCTTAGGATTTAGGGTTTAGAATTCAGGCTTTAAAGTTCAAGGAGTGCTGCATTCCTTAATTTTTCCAGAGCACATTAGCATTCACCCATGTTTACTTACAATAATTTGTTTCCCTTTATGTCTGTATAAATATACTCGTTTACTTAAATTATTTATTTTGCAGAGTAATAGAAGATACAATACTGTTGGCTTTGCATAGTCCTGAAGTATATGACAATATTGCACGAGGGACTCGTCAAAAGTTTGAATCAAACCGGCCTCGAGCTGTGCTGTTTGAAGGTCCACCAGGTGTGCAATTTTGGCCCCTTTAATTCACCGTTTAGTAAAGTCAAGTCTTTTGGGTATGTTTAGGTTGGAATAATATATATTTTTTTCTCTTGCTTTTAAATTTCATTTTATTTATTTATTTAAAAAATACTTAACTGTTTCACCAAAAGGGGAGAAAAGAGCTGTTCGGTTAGGATTGTTTCCCTGAAGGAAACCATGTCTGTGAAGTTTGAACTTTAAAAATAACTTCGAGCTATTGATATTAAGGAGGAATTCTTTATATCCAACAAGAATTTAGAAACAACTGAATGTGACATGGTTTTCGAGTTAAGACCCAGATGCTCCTCCAAATTTTCAATTAACCCAATCCAGACTCCCCAAATTTGATTCGCGACTTACTTTATCCCGTGTTCATCTCTGTTAACGGCGTGCTAAGTTGGTATGTTAAAGGTGATTTAATGAAAACAACACCTTTTGTTGATGATGCAAATTAACGAAATAAACGACATCATTTAAAAATGGAGTTAAAATACGCCCTCTCCCCCAGCCCAAACCCATTGACCTTCCTCTCTTTCTCCTCCATGGCGCAATAGTAAGGCGTTCTGTATCTTTCCATTAGGGTTTTGAGTTGAACTAATAGAGATGAACCGAGGGATTAACATGAGCCAAGAATTGATATTTGGAGGTCCGGATTAGGTTCATTGAAATTTCGGGGGCCATTTTGAGGTGTAACGCAAATGTCAAGGGCAATTTTGGGTCTTTACTCCAAGATTTTCCATTGTTTTTGTTTATTTATTTATTAAGAAATGTTTTTGGATGACAAGGAGAATTTCCATTACTGAGCAGGTATACAAAAAAGCTCTTGTTTAAATAATACGTTCAAGAGTGTGGTTATTACAATTGTTTTGTTTTTTAAATGACAAGTTTTTTGCTTGTGTGAAAATAATCAATAAAAGTAGTGGGGTGTGGATATTATTATTATTATTATTATTATTATTATTATTATTATTATAAAAAAGAAGGCTTTTTCTTTTTTGGGAAAATAGTCAATAAAAGTAGTGAACATGTTTCTGTTTACATAGCTCCTTTTGTGTAGTTTGTACATTAAAAATAATGAAGCTACATAGATGCATTTTCTCTATACCGAATATTCCAATGACCGTCAAGCTACTATTGTTTCTAGTATGGGATCCTACAGATTGAGTAAAAGCTCCTTTGCTATTTTTGATAACAAAATTGCACCTATCAAGTTATTATTCTATGACGTTGGAATCTCAATTCAATAAAAAGATTATTCCTAGTATGTTGGCACAGTATTTTGTTTTCATTCTTCAAGTTATGATGTCTCTATGGCCCATTTGTATGGTTTCAGGTACAGGGAAAACTTCTTGTGCTCGCGTTATTGCCAATCAAGCAGTATGCTATTTTTTTAATCTATTACTTCCAGCCTTTCCATATAGCTTTATTGTTGCAATGGTTTCGGAATATCCTAATGCTTGGTCAATTATTCAGCTGCCGCTTATTTGAAAATATCTTCTAATTCGTTGAGGATAAATTATGTATGACATGATGAATTGAATTTGAGTGTAAATAATAAACTGAAGGGCGCATGCTTTGACTTGGCAGGGTGTCCCTTTGTTATATGTTCCACTTGAGGCTGTAATGTCTGAATACTACGGTAAAAGTGAACGCCTTCTGGGAAAAGTGTTTTCACTTGCAAATGAACTTCCTAATGGTGCTATTATATTTCTGGATGAGGTAATGAAGCTAGACATTTTTCTGAGGAGTTGCTATGTACCTCTCATTCTCTTAATGGTTTCTTTTTTATGTACCTTGCATATTGATTGAGACTTTGTCTTCTATTTTGGGATACAGATTGATTCTTTTGCTGCTGCTCGGGATAATGAAATGCATGAAGCTACAAGGAGAATATTGTCAGTGTTGTTACGACAGGTTATTCTCATGTCCTGCTGCTTTATGTCTGTTGAAATTGTGTGGTAGTGTGTTAGCCCTGTTACAAATAAGAAAGAGAAGAATATATAACCCTGTGTATATTTTGAGAAATTCTTGACAATATGCCAAGAAGAATCCTAGACGAATTGCAATTTACAAATACTCTTATAAGGGAATTGTAGATCCCCAATCTCTCCCAAAAGATCCCAACTGACTAGACACACTTATCTCTACCCTATTCCTTCTATTTAGACTAATTTCACATGAATGAATTGTAACTAATATGGTCCTAACATTGAGCTTTAACAAGTATTCAGCCTTTAAGTGCTTAGTCTTGATTGATCTATGTAAATAAATAGGCCAAAGAGAAAAAAGGTTTATTATTGTTTTGATTATAGGATTTAGTTTGTGATGAGATTATATCTGCAGTGGTTCCAAGTAAGCTGTTGAGTTAATTTTCATTAGATAGTAAATGGCCTGATAAGTAATAAGTGTGAATAGACCCTTGTTAAGCAATCTGTTCAACAACTAATTGAAACCATATGTCAAACTTGCTGAAAGTTTAAATTTTAATAGAATTTGACCGTTGTAAGGAATCAATTTTGCAGATAGATGGCTTTGAGCAGGATAAGAAAGTGGTCGTGATTGCTGCTACCAATAGAAAGGAAGACCTTGATCCTGCATTAATCAGGTGAGCTTCAATACAAGTTCCTCTGCAGCTTGCTATGTTTGCTTGGCCGATCAAATCTTATTCTAACTGCTATTTCTTTTCATGTTAGCCGATTTGATACTATGATCCCTTTTGGCTTACCTGATCACCGTAATCGTCAGCAAATAGCATCCAAATATGCAAAGCACCTAACCAAACCTGAACTAGATGAACTTGCCAGAGCTACAGAAGAGTAAGTTGGTCTCTCGTTTTTTGTCCTCCACAACTGGGCTATTAACTTACAGGTTGGTTGGTGGGCAGTCAAAACAAGAAGGTCGAAAATGAGAAACATACAAAAACTACCTGCTTATTTTTTCTCCTACCAACCCTTGCGTCTTCTTAATATTTGGATTTTGGTAACTAGCCTTTTACCCCAGTTTCCTAACCTCAATAATCAATATTCCCACAATCAAGGTCATATATTTATTGTTTAGTCTGTTTACTGGTTGCCATTCTTTTCAGTATGTCCGGAAGAGACATTCGTGATGTTTGTCAGCAAGCAGAACGATCATGGGCATCAAAGGTAAGAACAATTTATATTTTTCAAATCCCAGCATGTTAGGGATACCATTTGAGAGCATCCTTTTGTGGTTGGTCAGATTATTCGAGGGCAAGTATCCAAAGATGGTGAACAAGAAAGTCTTCCACCTTTGCAAGAGTATATAGAGTGCGCCACAATTCGGCAAAACTCACTGCTCAGTGCTGCTGCTGGCAGGAATTTCCGAAATTTTCCCCATCTTAGGATGGCAACCGACTGAGGTCTTGCTTGTTCCTGTATTTTGTGTCTCTATTTTGATGTTAGAATATTTTCATTTGACTTCTGTAAAGATAAAGGTAGTTATAGGTAAATTTCTTATTATTTATGGCACAGTCATGTGAGAAAAGTTTAACTTATTATACACGGACATTGACACAGATATGACTTTAGATATGCCAACATACGAATTTTAAAATTTTTAAAAGATACGGAGATATGTATATATATATAATATAAATTAATTTTTTATTTATTTTAAATATCTTATTTTAATTATATAAAGTATTTAAAATATTTTTTATTTTAATAAATAATAATATATAATATTTAAATGTGTCTAGTGAATTTTTTTTACGAAGACATGGTTGTACACGGTAGATACGCGTATTGGATACGCGTATTGGATAAGTGTCGATAAATGTCGTACACGCAGGCACAACAACTAAGTAAAGTATTTGTGCATTATAGGGTTTAACTCATGAATCTGAATCTATTGTTGAATTGGTAGCTTATTTGTTTATTTATGTATTTTTTCTTGAATTGGTAACTGTAATTTATATTGTGTTATAATATTATAGCATTTTTATATTAATTTCAAGTAAATTATACTAAACTTATGTTTAAATGATATTACACAATATAATTTTTATAAGAAATATTAGAGTATTAGTAGAATTTATTATTTTTTTCAAGTAGTTAACAATTAATATCTAAAAATGTAGGTTAAAATTATATTATTGAATTGTTAGACTAAAAAAATTAAGTTAATAATTAAAAAATAATAATAAAAAGTAATAAATTGTATTGGTCTTTTATCGCTTCTCAATTTTATTTCTAAATTATATGCTAATAGTATTTTATTTGTAGTAAAGTTTAGATTAATTTAATTCAAAAGATTATAATTTGTATGATATTATATTAAATTTTTTTTATTTACGGTATCTTTCAATTTGATAGGTCAAAAATTAATTCGTTGTGAATTTAAGCTTTATTTAAGAGTCTACCGCTTGCTAATAAGTTGCTGTGTAACACCCTAACCTTTAGTACGTCATCATCGTACTAAAAGTCTGAGTGCTACTTACTTCTAAACCTTTTTATTATATACTATCTTTATTTAATATTGAGCCTTCGCGAATACGAACCGAAACTTTAATTAAGAAAACGAAAAGAGACTTTATTTTACGCCACTAAATCACAAAAGTATATACATTCACATAGTATTAAATACATAAACTTATTTCAAGATTCCCAAAATAACAAATCCTACCCCTCTAAAAACTCTAACTAACAAGGCGAGGGGAAAACAAATCATAACAACTCAACTTATGAACATATTCCTCTGTGCTCCCGTAACTTGACAATGAGCCTTTGCACCTGTAGCTGAAAGGGGTGGAGATAGGGGGTAAGAACCGGGAAGTTCTTAGTAAGGTCGGGGTTAGAAGTTAAGTTCATTTTGCCATTATTAACCAACCGCAACTAACAACAAAACACTTATAAGCATGAATAATAAAAGAACTCAGAAGTCAATCAATCACGCAGCACACACACACAATCACAGAGTTACACAGCACAGAGATATGCGCAAACAAGCATGATGCATGTCTATTCCTATCGCAGGTAATGAGCTCATTTGTCGGTTTCGACCCGCACCCGACGCAATCCGACCCGCAAGTCAGATAAGGCATTCCAGCGGCATAACCTCTGTAAGTTTCCACTTCTTGCAGGCGCTGATTCTCCAGCTGAAGTATGCCGAACATGACCTCTGCAAGTACTTGCAGGCGCTGATTCTCCAGCTGAAGCATGTGCCACTTTCTCCTGGAAGCCGTTCCATACACACGGGCGTCCCCGCACAATCATTCAAAAACAAAGCCCACGGCTTACACTTTCACATCGGCACCATAACTATTTACTTTCCGTCACCCTCTCGTGACCTTTCAATCATTCACATAAGTACACATGCCGATTTATCTTCTATTTTTCTTTTAAAACTAAAACCACATCTTTATGCCATTCTCCAAAATCTTTAAAACAATTAATAATCCAACCGACTCCAGCAGCAAAAATATTTCTTTAATAATTCAAAATCATTTAATATATTTCTTAAAACTTTTGAAAATTCCATTTCTTATTCCCAAAATAATCAAAGCATCCCAGCTAGTTGTTTATACATAACTGAATCAAAATCTCAAACAAACAACAATAATTCAACAATAATTTAACATAAACTCATTTAAATTCACGCAATAATCAGCTAAATCAACATTCACTTATCAAACTCACATTTAATTATTATAAAGTTACCAAATCCTACTTCTATACGAAATCAAACTAACGGGACCTCCGGAGAAGTTTTTTGACCGAACTGCTGAAGAAGAAAACGTTAAAAATCGTCTGTGCCTCCTAAAACTCCAATTGACCGAACTCAAGGGAAAGAGGAGTTATGTCACCGTCAATTTCCACCGATCAAAAGTAACACCAACATATAGAGATGAAGGATACAAATACTTTTATCGGATTAGATTTTTGTTGGAGGATTAGATTTTTTATTGGAGTTACGGATCTCAAGAAAATCGAAGCCGGAAGTTTTGGTGGTTACGGTTCTCTCTCTTTCTCTCTCGGTCACTCTTTCTTCTATTGCTCACCGAAAAATAAAGCATGCAAGGATGATAGGTATTGCTAAATCACTATTGTAGGAGAAAATGTTACATATGAAAGAAGTCTAGGTGTCATTAGTTATTAAATGAAATGATTAGGTGTCATGCTTAGGTTATACATATACATATAAGCATGTTTCTTTCTTTTTCTTTTGTCCCTTGGTTTCGGTGGAGGAAAGAAAAGGAAATGGGATTCATATAGTGATTCAAGTGCATGTGTTCCTATTAAATAATAATAATAATAATAATAATAATAATAATTAAAATCAATTTAGACTGTAACTATCAATATAGTTTCTAATAGATAATTCAAAATAATAGAATAAGTCATAATTAAATTATTTTTATTTTAAATTCAAAGTATAAAATTTAATTTTAAAAATTCAAGTTGTTATATGCTGCATGTAAAACCAAGTTGGGTTAATCTAGTGGTTAGCTCACTAGTAAAAAAATCAAATCAATGAATACAAATCACAATCCTTCAATAAAAATGAAAAATAAAATTAAACCAATTTATTTTATCTTTTAAATTGATTCGAATCATATACCAACAAAATAAGTAAAGTAAGTACATAATCAAAGAAATAGATCTTTTTCATTTTTTCTTGATCGAAAAGAATAAAATATGATCTTTTACTTTTAATTTTATAAGTGAGACCAAAAATAAATAAAAAAATAATAATAAATAATAAAATTAAATATTAAATATTATCTAGTTTTTTATTTGGTTCTGACTTGTGAAACATTTTCCTCATGCGTCATGCACAAGGGAGAGGGATCGCATATAGCCACGTGGCAACAAAGCCAACTGCTAACTAGACTTCTCCTTAGTCCCGTATAAGAAACTCCCGAAGGCGCATCTTTCTCTCTCTCTCTGTTTTTGTGTGTTGCGGGAGTCGCTATTAATGGCGTCGAGTAGTGACAACAACAACAAGAAGGCGTCCAGTAACGGAGCAGGCAGAATCCGTACCCTATCCGATCTGAACCGCCCTTCCGCTGATTTCGACGCCGACCCCGATGCTCCTCAGGAGTATTACACTGGCGGCGAGAAAAGGTTCTCTCTCCCCCAAAATTGGAACTTTTCTATTTGAATTTCATGTTTCATTGATTCCATTGTAATGGTTCGTGAGCTGGAGGGAAATGTTAAAGGATTCAGTTTGAAGCTGTAGAGTTTGATATAACGTATTTGAAAGGCTATTGGGACACAATTAGGTTTTAATGGAAAGGGGCTTTTTAGAATAGGTTAATTAATAATTACCCCCATTTCACTGGGCTGAATTGTAATTTGCTAGGAGATTGACATCATCATGGTTTCCTTTATGGCCCGTTAATATCATTCTATTCAGGGGGAGTGTACTTTCACTTATTTGCAGTTGATCTTCAGGAAGTTAAATTCCCTATGTTTAGCATTATGCATTTCAGACAAATTTAGTTATCAACTTCATCATTTCACTTCGGAAGCAGAATGGTACACTGGCAGTTAAAGAACCTGATTAGAGTTTAGGAACATTTTAACTAGTATGATTTATGCGTATCATGGTTACAATTAGTCTTGGCATGGTTAATTCTGTCTTCTCATGATTTAGCATCATTGTTGCCTTTAGAGTTGCCTGATTGTATGTAGCTTAATTTTGACTCTGAAATATGGATTCAATAATTTTTAACGATATCTGTAATTCTATATAAAGAAATCACTTTCTTCACTTCTATAGTTTTCTGTTCTAGAACCTCAATTACTTCTAGCTGAAGTCTCTTTTGACCTCATTGATTAAAAATGTGAGTATTGGGGCTTGTCAAGATGAATGCTTTTGTAGATTAGTGCATCTTAGTCATGTTTTCCATGCTTTAAATTTGGTGACATTTACAGTTTGTTGATAACCTGACATCTCTGATTTGCACAGGATTTTATGATTTTGTACCTTCCTTATTGAATATTTAACAATTATATATTCAGTGGAATGCTTGTTCAGGATCCTACGAAGGGAAATGATGTGGATGCAATTTTCAATCAGGCAAGGCAACTGGGAGCTGTAGAAAGGCCTCTTGATCAACTGCAGGAACCTCCAAGGTCAACTAGCTTTACTGGCACTGGCAGGTTACTCTCAGGCGAAACTGTACGAGCTGCTTCTCAGCAACCTCCCGAGGCTGTTGTTCACAACATTGTTTTTTGGAGTAATGGTTTCACTGTAAATGGTGGACCTTTGAGGAGTTTGGACGATCCTGAAAATGCCTCATTTTTAGAGGTAAATATTTTTGTTTTTGATTCCATAAGTGGATTGGATGGTAAAAATATTAGAAGTTATGAGGTCGTTTATGTTGAGTAAAGAGAAGTGCCCTCTGGTAGATAATTGAGGCTTCATTGAATCCAGGGAATAATGGAATGGCTGAAAACGAAGTTTATTTATTGCATATTATAATTTGCTAGGTGTTTGTGGCTTGTAGACAGTACAGTGTCTCCTGTACATATGATTGTGCTGATATTACTCTCTTCATAGTTATATCAATTGTTGTTTGAATGCAGAGCATAAAGAAATCTGAGTGTCCAAGAGAGCTTGAACCTGCTGATAGGAGGTCATCAGTTAACGTTAACCTCATAAGGAGGAACGAGAAGTTTCCTGTGAGTTTTCTGTTCTCTTGTCTGTCTCTTTCCAATTTATTACGACTTAAGAAAGAATTTAGTTCATCTTGTTTATTAGTTTGGGAGATTTTGAAGCTCTGCATTTTGAAATGGAATCAATTCTGTTTTGATGCATAATTACATCTGTATGAATCATATATGTCCAACATTTTAATGAAAATTGCATTTTACCATTTCAGGAACCAGAAAAGCACTATGTTCCATTTCAAGGGGCAGGAAGAACTCTTGGAAGCAGCTCTACTTCCGCCACACTTGAGGCAACCGTCACAGCAACAACTTCCAACGCTGCTCCAGCCTCTTCAGCCAGCCTGGTAGTCGATCAGTCATTGCCATCAACTTCAATACAACTTAGGTTAGCTGATGGAACCCGCTTAATATCAAATTTTAATTACCATCACACAATCAGCGACATCCGTGGCTTCATCGATGCATCTAGACCCGGGGGACAGCGGAATTATCAACTTCAAATGATGGGTTTCCCCCCAAAGGTTTTAGCTGACGAAACTCAGACAATAGAGCAGGCCGGACTTGCAAATTCAGTTGTCATCCAGAAATTCTAGCAGCTGTGATGAAGTGAACTAGTTCCATTGAGGGTTATTGACAAAAGCAAAAAGGGAGAGGGGATATTATGATTTTGCTGCTTCAAATGGATTAGCCTTGGACCTAATTCTATTGTTAGAGCAGGATGTCATGGTTGATATAATATATTAATATGTCATTGTACTCGTCGGTCCAAATGACATTGATAGCACAAACACTTGAAATGCAGGATTATACGCGACATTACTACAACTATTGTTAATTACTGCTATATATCATTTAAGTAAAAACTGGCCTAAGACATTTTTTTGTTTAGGCTATGCAAGCATGCCCAATTAACAATGAGAAGCAAAATAGCATAAGGTAGTGATTTTGCTTTATGGGACATTCGAGCTGAAGCTGTTAAATAAAACTAAAGTTAACTTTTCTGAATAACTTGGTTGTTCTTTTGCGGGGTAACCGGGTAGAGAAATCACTCTAAGTATTTCTCCAATATTTTAATTTTTAATTTAGATAATGATTTAATTGAGCAGAAAAGGTGCATCTAAAATATGCACTATACAGTAGTTTTAACGCAGATGATTTAAAGCCGATTAATAACCCATGACCTATGTTAATGAACTTTTGGTCTAATATATACATACTTTTCTGCTAACGTGTTAATATATATTTGGTCTTTGGTCTTTTTTTTTATCTTACGCATCACACACCTATTCACCCACACTGCTATGGATTCTATATTCCTCGCTAAGGATTCGAACCCATGTGTAGCTCCCCGTTGAAGCACGTAATATTGCCATTTATCCAAGCCTCGACTGCATATATATATTTTTTCAATAATGCTAGGGAATCAAGATTGTTCCAGTCAAAAATCAGCCAAATGTTTCTATGTGAATCCAAAATCTCTACGTAGATGATGCTTATGTTAGGTATTATGATATTTTTTCTTTGTTAATTAGATGGTTCTGAATCTGTTTTCTGATTTATCATGTTTTAGGCATTTGGAAAGGGAAGGAGGGTGAAGAGACGAAAGCTAATTGAATCAGTTTCTGTGATTCACGTTGCAATGATACTGAGAGTATCTCCTTTTAATTTGAATATGGTGAAACATTTAATAACCAATATTTTAAATTATAAATAAATAAAACTAATTACTATATTTGTAATTAATTAAGTTGTTTTATTTTTGCCTGATTTGGAGTTGGTCCACATACTTTTCCATATTTTTTAGTTTTTCAAGATATTTTTTAATTTTGGCTCCATATATATATTTGGTCTTTTTTTTTGTCATTATATATATATTTGGTCTTAAGTGGAGGCATTTTCTGTATAAGTTTCCCCAGTTAGCACTTGCCAGCATCTACCTTTCAGGCCTTCTTTTCTTCTTTGAATTTTTCCTTCAACAAATGGGCTTTTTCACCTTTCATCTGTAGTTCTTGTCCCCAACTATGGCCTATTACCATTGCATGTAATAGAAAACATAATTTGATATACCAAATGAAAAAAAAAATACTTTAAGCTTAGCACAGAAAAAAAAAAAAGAAGAATATGTTATAACCAGAATATGTTATAACTTTAACACGTTTGGTATCATTAACTAAAATCTATGACTTTTAATACTAAACCATATATTAGAAGAATTTTCTTTTTCTTTTTCTTTTTTTCTAAAGACAAAAAAGAATACTTTTTCCAGAAATCATAGAGCAAAAACACCAATCGTGGCAGCATGACTTGACATGAATTAGACGAGGGAAGAAAAACAAACACTCACGTTCGAACTGTACAACAACAAATGGTATTCGATGTGGAACTAATTATAAAACAGTAAACTATTAAAACCTTGTAAGATTGGTTAATTAAAATCCTAATCCTTCAACTTGACATTGATTTTCAACTAAACAAACAAATCTAAGTGTCCCGGAACAATATCTAATAACCATTATCTTAGCACCTGAAAAGATATTGAAGAAAAGACCTCAAAAAGCACGCTACTAGTGCCACTCTATTTGGAAAGCTAAATATGCTAATGAGAAAAGAAAGATTTGGTTTGTGTTGGAAAAATTGTGAGCCAAAGATACATGAGTGAAGAAAAACATGAATTACATATCGGACCAAATTTTCAACTATACTATAATATAAGGTGCCATATGTGACTCCCTAAGTTGAACCAAATTAACTTAAAAGATTGCTGAGTGGAAGAAAGGTACTAACATGTGGGGCTTCACTCCCATGTCTTGTGTGGTGTACAGATAATTGGCCCTACCACTCCTTGCTAACATATTCTTCTATCAAACGTGTCTCTTCTAGTCCAAAAATCATGTGGTTAGTTAGTAATCTTAGGGTTTCACGTTATGATTATGGCCATAATCATAAACTTTAAAAGAATATGGAGAGGACCCTTTTCTTAATTTACAAGTTAGTTTAGGATTCAGTTGGAAACTACTTAATTCTTAATATAGTATTAGGCTTCCAAATTGCTAATTAGATTATTGCTTGTGATTGAATTAAACTTGCTCAATTCATAAAAATTAGTAATTCTCTTGGTGGATATATAATCCGTGAATTTTTTTTTTTTAGCTTATTACAACTTTTTAATTCACCTTTTCTTAATTATTTGTTTAACATATAAGGCTCGTTATTGCTGCATTCTTAATTACTTTCTCTGTACCACATTAAAATTCCTAATATTTCAAAGGATATAATCGAGATTACCACAATTATATAAGTATTAATATTTTGAAGAATTATTTTGCTCTTTTATTTTCGTTAGGGTCAAATAAAAAGATTAATAGTCAAAAAATGGTGAGTTTTAGGTACCCTCAAAGAACACTTTGAAAGATGGACAGATGGTACGGGTAGAAAGGAGGAACACAAGGTGTGGTTTATAAATTTTTTTGTCATTGTATGGAACGTCTGGTTAGAAAAGAACAAGAGGTTGTTTCAGAATAAAAGTAAAAGTGTTGAAGACATCATCAACATGACGCGATCTAATTACAAAGAATGGAGGTGTGAAGATCCTTTTTGTTGTTGATGACAATGTCGGAGATGACATTAGGATTCTTATTCGCTCTGACATGTTACTAGGTGGATATAACAGGTGTTGTTTATTTTTATTTCTATTATTGTTCCTACTTTATGCTCCACGTTCGTGTTGAGTTTCTTTGTTTCAAAAAAAAAAGATTAATAGAAAAATTATTAGGTATAAAATTGGTAAACTACTAATAACATGGCTCAGACATTATTCCATATATCATATGAATGGGTAGGGCTTGAATTCCGGTCCGAAGCATCAACATGCATTTGAGCCTTGGCTATATATATATGTAGCAAATATAATAATTGTGATGCTAAAACAAATGACATGAAAAGAAAAGAGAATATAATGAATTTTGACTTTGGCAGCTTTGTTGCATGTATTGAGGGAGAAAAGGAATGCATGGAAACTAGGCAAACGTCTTGAATTGTCTTCTAAAAATGATGACGAGGGCCAAGACCCCAAAAAAAAAATGATGACGAGGAAACCATTCAAAGCCTTAGCAAAAAATGTATTAGCATAAAGAAAAGCACTAGTCACTAGTTAACTAGTGCTTAGAAATTTTGGTGTGAGATGTGTCATGTAATTAATCACTAGTCATTTCAAAAAGTGATATATATTTCCTTTACATTCTAGAGTTTGAATAATGCTCCATTTTTGTGAATTTTGATGAGCTATTAATAATAACTAGGATTTTTTATTTTTAATATTGGAGTTTAAGTGGTGTTTTTTTAAAATGTGGATTGTTGGGGTGTTATACTCAAATATATGTGGAATCGTTTAACTAGAAAAGCAGAAATCGGACAGTCCGATTTATTACAGGTACAGAAATCGGACCGTTCGATTTTTAGAGGTACACAAATTGGAGGTCCGATTTGTATTAAAAAAATTAAAAAATTTGAGGTATAGAAATCGGACCCTCCGATTTGTATACTTCCACAGTTTTAAAAAACACCAAAAATTACAATGTTAAAGTATATCACTACTTCTATTTCGATAACAAAAAAAATTAGCCTAATAAGTAGGGTGGAATTAAAAAAAGAGGATTTTTAACAATGGAATATGCCTAAGAAATTAAACCTTCAAAATGAGAGTACCTAACGTCCAAATACTATTGTGTTAATGTCTTTTACTCTTTTTGACGCAAGAGTGAAAAATATCATAAAAAAATGGAAGCATAGAGTGGGCTATAAATCCATATTCCTTAAGAGATTATGCAACAAAGAAGAAAAAGTGAAGAAGGAATAGACCCACACCTACTTGGAATGGCAGCCCAACATGCTTTAATAGGACGCTTTTCATTTTGTTATTGGTCCTTTCCTCAACCCCATTTGCCACAAAAGAAGTCAATTCATGTTCTAGCACAAAAAGTAAATACTCATGATGAACTTTGGGATATAGTAGTATCAATCAAATAATATAACACCAAATTAAGATTTGTCATTGATATTAATTAAATTAAGAGCTCTATCTTTTTTTCGAATGACAACACTAACAACACTTGTAGAAAAGCTGCTTGCCTCCTTTAAGCCACTTATGAAAGTGTTTGTTACCATCTTTGGCTGTTCATAAGTTATACACTGTGTCATAATCATTGATTGATTTACCCAAAAAGGATTAGTAAATGTCGTTTTCAATTTTGGCACAAATTGCCAGTTACTTTAACATGTGCCACCATGCTAACTATTATAAACATTTTCTAATTATTAACATAAAACCTAATTATCCATTCAAATCATATATGGAGTAGATAAAGAAAATTTACGTCAAAATAATTTTATTGTAGACATGATATATAATAAGAGTCAATAACGTTGTTTGATCTATTTAGTTGGCACCACTTGACAAACTAAGATTTTATTGTTGTTGTATTAACATAAAATCTAATTGGACATTTTTAACAAATTTATATTTGTTTATAGGTATTAGTTTTATACATTACTTTTATGGTAGTAGTAAATATTTATTTCTTAAAAGATCATCAGTTCTCATTCGTGAAAACAGATATCCTAAAAAAAAAAAATTATTTTATAT
>NC_029775.3:5058667-5070000 GCF_000817695.3 Arachis duranensis | reverse complement strand
CTTATGTATAATTATAAGTAATATTATGATAGCTTATTTAAATTCTTTTACAATATAAAATAACATACGTTATAATTAATTTGTAAATTAATTGAATTGGTTGAATAATTAACTTATAATATTAAAATTTAAATCTCGTCTTATACTAATAATAATTCATTGGCCAATAAATCTCATTAATCCATTACTTAATTTCTCAAGTTAATATAGTAAAACTAAACTAATAAACTATGATGCTATAGTAATAGCAGGTATAGTAACAAGTTAATACGACTCATCAACACAACTTAAGACTGAATTGTTGGTTTTCAATTTTTAGATATTAAAGTGAGTCTCTCCTATAATTTGATGCGAGATTAAAACGAACCTAAAATTATTCGTATCTGGTAACTGTTTCCAGTTGCCACACCATTCTTATCCTTATGATCGGTTCATTTCATTCTAAATCCAACTCTCTACGGTAATTAATTAATTTTATTGAAAATAATTTCTTTTTCCATTTTCTTAATGTCAATCATACAACTGTCCATAGACGTGACTTAAAGTGAGAGAATAGCGAAAATGAACGAAAGATAAAAAAAAAAAAATCACAAAAAAAAAGAAGAAGAAAAAAGGTTGCTTGGTAGAGGGCTATGGTAGCTAGGGTTTGTGTGACCCACCATGAGCAGTGACGTCTCTCAAGTCTCAACTTTGGCGTTGCTTTTTCTTCTTACGCTCTTGTGACGGATTCGCGTACAAACTCCTTTTCCAACCCTAACCCTAACCCTAACTACATCAACACCTAACCAACCAATACTCTTTTAACTTCCCATGTGCCCAACACTACTACTACACACATGGCGGGACAATTACTTTCTTTTCTTTTTCCTTTTTCATATATATATATATTTGGGATGAAAGATTTATCATTAAATTAAAAAATCATAACTGTTATAACATACATACAGTAACCGTTGCTTTGTTGGTTTTTAATGTATAGTTTCATTCAATAACATACGTACAGTAACTCTACTGTACAGATTGAGGTTGTATAGAGAATATAAATTTTTTTATAGTTATTTTTTATTATTTTATTAAAATTTAAAATGTGGGTTTTAGTATTTTTAATTTTTTTTATCACATAAAAAAAAGATCTGTAAATTTAGATCTTTATCATATAATTTATTTTCATTCAATGATATATATATAGTCTGATCAAATTAAATATGTTTTAATTTATTAACGCAAGTTGGCACAGATGAATGAGAGTTTGTATCTCTTAACCATCTCTCTCGAATTCGATGCTAACTAAATAATGGGAATGCATCTTGCTTGTTTGGAGGGTCGTCCACTTTGCCTTTGCAGTACTCGAGAGATTAATCATTGGACTTCCGACCTAATAGATACTCTAATACAAACAAAAAAATATTTTTTAATTTATACCATTATTTTCCATATAATATATATAGTATAGCACACCAAATTGGATAACTGTTTAATCGGCTATGTGAAGTAAAGGGGAAAAAATAATTAGTATTAACCAGTGACACTAATGACTTTTATCATCTGTAGTAAATTAGTTTAGTATTTAATTTGTTTATAAAAATTAGTTAATATTAAGTAACTGAAAATTAGTTTTTATAATTTTTATTTAAAATTATATTTTATTCTAAATAACTTTTTTACTATGCTTTGATATTTTAGAAAGACAGAATAATTAAATAATAATAATAATAACAAAATAAATTTAAAATTAAATATTTTAATTTTAATGAAAATTCAATAAAACAAAATAAAACTTCTGAAATAAAAAATACACTATTTTAAATGTTAAGAATAAATTGAGATTTAAACTAAAATAATACTGTATTTCGTTTTTCATTTATAATTTTTTTTCACTACTTTTATTTTTTGGATACAATTGTGTGTCTGTCTAGAAATGTAAAAATACATTGAGATAGAATCAAGACCTCAATTATCCATATCCCATACGCTGTATTCACTATATTCGTTTCATATATTATTAATAAAAAACGTATATTCTTTAAAGCAAAGTGGTTGGTTATTATTAAATTATACAAATTTGTTTTGTGCAAGCTATATACATGGCTTCACTTCACAGTTGTTAAATCAAGTGGATTCTTAAATGAAGAGAGAATTCATGATCAATTCTGTACGAAAAAAATCTGTCAGGAGATTTAGGACCCACTGATTGGATTGATCGTCGAGAGGTAAATTCATGTGTGTGTGAAGATCAGAACCAAAAACTGGAGGATCAATGAAGTTATTAAATATGATGTGGACATAGTTACTCTCTTATTGACTGAAAGACAAATAATTGGTCTAACATATTTAATTAATTATACCGTAATCAGTTTTATAAACAAATTATATTCACTTATTTTTAACTATTTTTGTTAATTATGAAGAAAAAAGAAACACATACATTAGGTCATTTGATTTAGAAATTATAATTAAAATAGTGTATTTGAAATGAAATAATACCTTAATTTTATTAAAAAGATTATCATTAGCACTTAATTAAAATTAAAATTAAAATTAAAATAACGTGTTAGACTTTACATTAGACTCTTAATTAATTTTTATTAAACACAAATATTCTGATAATTACTAAAATTATAATTTTAAACACTAAATTAACATTTAATTTAACTATAAATATAAATAATTAATAGATAATTATCTAATTCTTTTTATTATATTAATAGCCTGATTAAATTAACTTTTTCTTCTTTATATGATTTATTTTAATTTATTTCGATTTGGATATACAAATCAGAGCTAATTTTTTAGTCAATCTTTTTTTATTATTAACAGATCAAATAAATTTACTAATATAAAAAATAGTCTAAATATCATTTATTGATGTTTATAAATTTGGACCATTTAAAATGAGACCTACAATCTATATTTTAGAATAATATAAGACGTGACCTCGTAAAATATTTTATAAATGTGTTTGTGCTTTTTAAAATCACAAAATTTTTATTTTGTATTTAGTAAATAAAAAAATTACATATTTATATTTGTAATTTTTAAAAGATAAAAATACTTTTTAAAATATATGAGGTGAAAATTTTAAAAAACTTATACTAATATAATCTCGTACATTAATTAATATCCAAGTTTTAAAAACCAAAAAAAAACGTTTTTAATATTTAAATTTTTTAAAATTTTATTTAAATAAAAAATAATTTTTGTTTATTTAATTTTTATTTTAATAAAAATTAAATATTTAAAAAAAAACAATCCAAAATGAATCTAATTCATAAAATACGATTACAATAAAACTAAAACAGATTAAGCGGGAAATTAAGATTTTGTTTGCTGATTATGTTGCACGCGTGTTAGCTAGATGTATGTGCCACTTCGGCCAAAGACACAAATATTGATAACTTCATTTAAGTGGCGGCCAAACTGTTACTACTTACTACCCCTTTTGTCTCTACTATCTACCCTTCACCATCCACACACTCTATTGCTTCTCTCTCTCTTCAATTCACATCCAAATAAAGTGTTTCTTAATTAGATGAACCTCCTTTGGACGTGATTCAACTCCCTTCATCTGATTTTTCTATTAAGAAAATTTGGCTAACTTTAATCCAATTCGGTTAAAGTCCTAGGAAAACTAATTTTAATGATATTTTTTTTAAATAATATTAATTTTATGGGATGATATTAATTAGTCTTATAAAGTTGTTTGCCTAGTAAAAGGCAGACATCCGATATCTCAATGCAAATAAATGGGGTGATATTAATTATATGGATTTAATTAACATGCCTTTTAAAATTATTATTAATATATTTAAAAAAATGAATACATAACAAATACGTTAAAAGATTAAATTATTATTAATAAATTTTTATTCCTAAAGTTTCACAAAAATTTTAAAAATACTCTTAAGTTTATTTTTTTTAATTTTTATCTCAAAAATTTTCGATTTGCATCAAATATATCATCGATGGCTAAATTTTCACAAAATTTAAGATCAATCTAACAATAATGCATGAAAATTATACTTGATTTGTTTGTGTTGAGGGTTATTCTTATGAAATTGTTGTTGAATTTGTATTAAATTTTTTGAAAAATTAGCCATCAACGGTATATTTGATACAAATCGAAAACTTTTGGGACAAAATTAAAACAAAATAAAACTTAGAGATATTTTTGAAACTTTTATCAAACTTTAAGAACAAAAAATATGCTTTACCCAATTTTTTATTTGATAACTTGAATATATCTAAAAAATACAAACATGTTAACTAAAACCCTAATTTTATTTGAAGAGACTTGAATGGATTTTGGAGTATAGTGGTGTAGTTCTATATATAGTTGGAAATGATTTATTAGTCCTCGACGCAATGTGTGTGCGCAATAACTCATAGGTCCTTTCTTAAGTTTCCCGTGTCATTATCAGGTGCTGATGATCAGAACTGAGAAGCTCAATTATGGAGCAAAAGTGGAGCTTTCAGGGGATATCTTATGATAAAGAAGGAACTGCTCTTTCACTCATTTTATAGCGCTGAAAGGAACATATATTCCATATATAAACCTACCCAAAAATGCACATTTTCATTTTTCTTTTTATTCTCATATGCCAAATTAATTCATATATCTACTACTTTAACATCTTATTCCTTAATTTATCTTCAAATTGCTTTTTGAACTTATAAACATCTAATTTTTTGTTCTTATAGGAATATGGATTTCGACCCGAAAAATAAATGGGGAAATGGGATATGTTCAAATCTACATTATTAGTTCTAATAATCATTTATTTTCTTGCGTGTATATTTAATTGCTGACATCAACATCAAAGAGATTCCTTAATACTGGCACCAAAAAGAAAATGAGTTTCCTGTATAAGTTTAATATAATGGTAGTATTAGCAAATTGACAAGATGGATCGGAGTTCCTCCTCGAGTGTGACATAGTTTTGTTTGTGTGATCTATTGTATAAATAATTATATTAGATTTATACAAAAATATTAATTATTAAATTATTCATTCGTATAGAATTAATATTAAAAGCCAATAAGTTATAGTACAAATGGTATAGTTTCTCTATACTCACTTAAAAGGTTACGAATTCGAGTCTTCCAATCTTCAATAAAAAAATATACATGTTAAAATTTAAAATATATATTAAAAATAATTAATATTATATATATTTATACACAGTTATATAATAATCGATTTAATAATTAATTTTTTATACACATGATATTTTTGTTATACAAATTAGTGTTATATTACCTTTTGTACCTAAATTAATAATGTTCAATATTTGGTAAGTCTAGTCTCATTCTCATACTTATTGTTTATACATGCACTTATTTAAATTAAGAATAAAAGATAAATAAGTCACTGACCTTTTAAAATGAAGATATTTTCGTTTTTCAAGATTGAAAAATACATTTTAATTTCTCACGTTTTAAAACGGTTGACAATTATACCCTTCCGTCTATTTTGAACAAAAAATGGCAACGAAACCAGCTGACATGAAGGGGTAAAGAATGACGTGTCCGTTACACTTGCTGAAGTGGATTGGGACAAATTATTAGTCGACAAATTCGTTCCTTAAGGCCAAAACGACGCCGTTCTTTCGATGAATTCAATATTTCGATACTCTTCTTCTCCGTCGCGTTCAATTGCTGCCATTATCACCCTTCTTAAGGCCTGCAAGACCATTCATCACCTCTACCAAGTCCACGCCTCCATCATCCAACGAGGTCTATAGCAAGATCACCTCATCATCTCCCGCTTCATTTTTCTTTCTGCCTCTTTTGCCGCCACTGCTTCATATTACACCTCCGTCTTCGACCGTGTCCTTGGCCATTCCCCTTTTCTCTGGAACTCCCTCATCGGAGCCCACACCAAAGAAAGTTATTTTTTCGACATCCTCTCTGCTTTTATTCGCATGAAGGCACATGAGTCTCTTCCCAATAGGTACACTTACTCTTCTGTGATTAAGGCCTGTTCAAGCATGTGTAGATCTTGCGAAAGAAAATTGCTCCATGGCTCAGCGTTGAAGTGTGGGGGTTGAAGGTGATATGTTTGTTGGAACCTGTTTGGTTGATGTGTATGGGAAATGTGAAAAGATTGGTGACGCTCGCAAGGTGTTTGGTGGAATGTCTGAGAAGAATGTAGTTTCATAGACGGCTATGGTGGTTGGCTATGTGAAGGTTAAGGATGTGGTGGAGACAAAGAGGCTGTTTGATGAAATGCCTCAGAGGAATGTGGCATCATGAAATGTGATGATATGAAATTTTGTGAAGGTGAAAATTTGGGCAATGCTAGGGTAGTGCTTGATACTATGTCGGAAAAGAGTGTTGCTTCTTTCACGATCATGATTGATGGCTATGCAAAGGCTGGTGACATGGCTACCTCAAAGTTCTTGTTCGACCAAGCTCCAGAAAAGGATATTGGTTAGTTTGATGTCGGCTTCTTCTCAGTTGGTTGCCTTATATGTATGTGCCATGTTCGGATATACCACTTCAACCAGACCAAAAAGGTGATGACAAATTAACAATTTGTGTATTTAGTGGTCCCAATTTAGTGTGTTTGTGTGTATATTTCAAGGTCAATTTCAAGCATTTGGATGATGCTTTTGATATATCGAATGATTTTCAACATTTGTACTCCCAGAAAATAATGACTTAATTTTTGAAATGTAATTTTTTATGGTATTGCACAGGTGATACATACACGTATAAGGTTGATGCTTCTCTCAAAAAAGTCTTGCAGGTATTACTATATGTGTTAGGATTAGAATTAGTTCAAGACTCTCAAATTTAGGCCTTCATTTTAGTGCTAGTGTTTATATATATAATCTTACATAAATATGGTTAGGGAAGAAGTGTTCTGTTCCTGTATTGCAGGGATTTGAGCATGTGTATGGTGACATTGTGAGTGGGGTCATAGATGTCAATGAATTAGGGTTCTTGGTTAAGCATATGGAAGGTATGGTGAAGAAGATGGATAGGTATGTTAGTAACACTAAGAATTTATATAGTGAAATGGAGGTTTTGAATTAATAGGAACAAGCTATGAAGAAGTTTTAGAATAATCAAAATGAGGAGAGTAGGAGGGTCTTTGAGCAGAAACTCGGCATGACAGAGGCCAGATGTTAGGTATCAAAGACTAATTTGTCCATTAAAAATTTGTTCTCCATCCACATCAGCAACTAAAACGGATACCTAACACTCTACCCTTCCAGGTCAGCATGTTCCGTTGCCGTTTTGAAGCTCAATTCGACAGAGGGATCTAATTGTCACGCGTTTTAAAACGTGAGAAATCGAAATATATTTTTTAATTTTGAAGGACGAAAATGTCTTCATTTTAAAAGGTCAGAAACCTATTTGACTTTTATTTTTAAATTAATTTCATCCGAAGGTTATTTTTGGAATTTTGGGTTACTATTTTTAATTTTCATTGATCCAATGTTTCTTCAAGTTTAGCTCATTTTTGAGAACCAACATGTGATTGGTTAAATTGATAAGCACTTTGATTCATTTACTCCTTGATATTATGTTTGAGTTGTAGACCTAAAACACTTTGACTTTGTGAAACTTTATACCTAATAACAAAATTGGATGCCTATGGTTCAATATTTAGTATATTAAAAAGTAGCTAATTTCGGGCAAACTTAAAAATTGAAAGGGCATCGAAATATTCAAAAAGTCAAAACTGTATGTACTAATAATTATCAAAATTGTTATTTATAAAACTAATTTGTCTATATAAAATATGAGTTTAATTTTAATATGTAGTAAAATAATTTACAAAAGCATCTAATTTAATTATGTATATGAATAAATTTTAATAAATATAAAACTTAATTATTTTTATTGATAAAAAAACATACAATTAAATGATTACGTATAAGACTCTTTTATGATATCATTACACAAAAGTTAAATTATTGTAATATAAGTAACAATCATTTAGCAAATAAAATTAAAATTAAAAGGGAGAAACAATGTCTAATTAAAGAAGTTCTTTATCGAAATTAATTTAGATTGGTTTAGTGTTAAAGTATTTAGTTTATTCATCTGTTTAAATAAGTGTAAATATTAAAATATGAGAAAATTTAAGAGCTAATAATTTTCAGTATTTTTTATTATTTGATAAGTATAAATATTAAATTGTCTTTAATAAATAAATTTTATTAATTTATGTGTATAAATTTTAAAAAATGTGAATACAAACTGTATTAATTTATGCATATAAACTTTGATAAATATAAGTACAAATTATATGCTTCTTGTGTGTAAATTTTTATAAATATGAGTATAAATTATTGTTGGCCCGTTACTAACAAAAAATAATAATATTTACTATCCTTGTAGTATTTCTCATTAAATAATAAATAAATACTTAAGAGATCAAATTTTGATATAATTTTTTGTAATAATTATTAAAAAAATAAAATTGTTTATGAAATTTGATAATTTTATGTCAAGTAATTTTTTTAAAAATTTATTTAATTGTGAATTACTACTTTTTTAAAAAATAAAAAATTTAAAGATCAAATTTCACTCTAAATTTATTGGTATATCTTTTAAATATTTATTCAAATATTATCACAAAAATTAAAATCAAATAAATAAATTATTTGTTAAGTACAAAATTTTTATATCACTTATAAAAATATAATATTATTAATTATTTTTATCATATTTTAAAATTTGTTAGACACTATTGTGAGGATGACATCGAAATTTTTGATGAAATGTTTGAATTACTGGTAATTATCCGGCAAATGTCTCATCAGTTGTGGTTGTGGGTACAATAGGAGGAACGCAACCTGATCTCTGCTGATTTGCAATTTCTTTGATAAAACAAAATTTAAAGCCTTGACGTACGGAAGATGTCGTAAGTGAAACAAAATTTAACAGCAGAATCCCATATTGATTTCCATTTTGAATGGAAATGAAATGTTGATTAATTAATAATTAATTAATGGCACGCTTGAGCACCCGATGGATATGATGGGATGGTTTGTCTTTGACAGGTTGCCACCGCCCATTAGGGTGGCCTGAGGCTGAGATGATGCTGTCATCCAAAGTCCACCAGATCATAATTACTATCTTCAAATTAACCAATTTTTTTTCCACCAAATCCGTTGTCGTTTCCACCCTACACTTACCAATCAAAATCTATTTTACTTTTTTTTATGACAATTATTTAAGATATTTATTGTATTTTCTCTATTAAAATATTTTATAATTTTCTGATAGTATTATTTTGAGATAATATAACATATACTTTAATAATAAATTTTGGATATATATTATTTCACATGGTTCTCTCTTATTCATTTTCATTTTAAACAAATTAGTCTTTAATAAAACAAAACTTGTAAATTAGATATAAAATTATCTTTTTTTTTTAAAGTTAAAAATAATTTATCATTATTTAAATTAAGGATGTGCATGGGTCGGGTAAAATTGGGTTTGATGTGATTCAGACCCGATCCTAAACACAGTGGCGAAACTTGAAATAAAATTTTGGAGGGGCCACATAGAAGATAATTGTCAAAATGTTTTTGATATGGACTCCATTTAAGATAAGCTCGTCTAATCTCATTTCTCTGGTTTTGGTGATATTGCCAAATTTAAATCCGTTTTTCAGGGTCTCGTTCCAAAAAATTAAGGTCAAACTTATCAGATGTAACTTTTTGAACTTTTAAAAGTTGTATCTCACTTTTTTCGCGATTCATTAAAGTAGAAAAACTATCTACATGGTCTTCCTCTTAAAAAATGGGATTTGGATCCTCTAAAGTTTGAATTTTAATTTAGAGAGTAAAGTGTGATCTTCTACCCTTGAATAGTTTCTCTTTCATATTTATTCTTGGTCCTATCTATGAAATAAATGGTGAGAGATCTCACTTTACTCTCTAAAGTGAAATTCAAACTTTAGAGGATCCAAATCCTAAAAAATGCATCAATTCTTTAATTTTTCATTATTATTTTATAATAAAATTTGAATATATATCCTGTAGAATATGTAAAGAAGAAGTTAGAAGAACAAATATTAAAATTTATAATATTTATTGAATTTTTTTATCAATTTATACAAATACAATAATATTAATACTTATTGAATATTCAATTATTTTTTATCATATAAAAAATTAAATTAAATAAATAGTAAAATATAAAATAATATTAAATTAAATAAATAAAAATATCTAATTTTTTATATTTAAACTTAAAGGTAAAAAGAGTGTTGCTTATTAAATTTATTGGGTACTTTAAGTCATAGTAAAGTATTTAAACCAATTGAATTATTTTTTATCTTTTGAAAAAGTACTAATAATTTTTTTATAAAAAGTTTGGGGGGGCCGTGGCCCCCCTAAGCTCCACCACTGCCTAAACATATACCGGGCTTATTTATTAGACCCGAATCCGGTCATAGACCCAATGAAACTTATACACTTTCGGGCCACAATTATATCGGGTGAAAATCGGGCCGTTAACATTACGTTACCTTGATACTTTTTTATAAGCTAGTTAGCATGTGAAAATATCCAAATTTCTAAGACTCCAACCATTATTTGACATGGTAAAATTTATTTAGAAAAATATAATAAGAACCAACGCTTCTCTAAAATTAAAGCATAACCATAATCAATACTAATATTGTCTAATAACACCAAATATTTAAATCAATACAAATAACACAGTATTATGCATTTTAAACATAAAACATTAACTTATAGTTTTATAATAACTAATAACACAAAATATTAAATTTTACAATACTTAAATTCTAATCACTAAAAACACAAAATAGTAATTGTGTATGATGATCAGAGCACCGGACCGAGGTGGCTCGAACCATGGCCCGAATCCGACCCGAAATAATGATCGAGTATATTTTTGAGACATTTATCCGACCCTAGACCCAGTAAAATCACACTAAAATAACCCCTAAAATATTTGGGGCGGGTCGAATCTTTAGACCGGACCAGATCATATACACCTCTAATTTAAATATAATAAAAAGTAATTTATTTTTCATTTGATTGGACGCCACTATATATAATCGTTAAAAATATTAAATTTTATTGCGTCAATTTTGTTTTTCACAACAATTTATTAAAGAACCAACAAGAGAGTTTACACTTCTAAAAACATTGGCAAGTAAAAGGTGAAATGCTTATTTAAATTACATCAATATTATATAACCAGGAAATATTATTAATTTTGGTTAGTATTTACCTAACAATAATTTATATTTATATTTACAGAAATTTTATACACAAAAAAATATAATTTATATTTATATTTACCAAAATTTTATATACATAAATTAATATAATTTA
>NC_029775.3:5020642-5057488 GCF_000817695.3 Arachis duranensis | reverse complement strand
AAAAATTTTAAATATACTAAAAATATCGATATTTCAATTATTTTAACTGTTAATTTTAATTAATATATATTATATATTTTTTATAATTTAAATTAATAATTAAAACAATTGAAATACCAATATTTTTTATACACTTAAAACTCTTCCAATTAGATATACTAGTGTACTCATGAAATGTTTATTTATTTATTTTAACGAGGGAAGCGAAAATATTGTAGTTGAAGTGAGAATATGTGTGGAGATTTGAAGCGTGGGAGCAATAAGAATAAAGATGCAAAAATAGATAGATGGATAGACAGATAAAAATAAAATAAAATTGATGAGCAGGGTGATGATGCAGTCTTTCATTTGATTAACCGCAACATAGATACATAGATAGATAGATCAATTCTGAAGAGATTCCTAGACACCTACAAACCTACTACGTCCCTGCTCATCTCAATAATCTCATCATTATTAACTGATTATTAATAATATCTTCTATGTAGCAAGTCAAGTCAAGTACATAATATTTTAGATTTATTAGAAGTGGTTATTAATTAATAATAAGCATTGATAAAGTATAGGGTAGGGGGGACAATGTGAAGCGACAATATGGAATTGCTTTCAGTTTTCACTACGGTATTTTTACGGGAACTAGTGATGCTACCTACGCTACTTATTATTATGCATCCTCACTTATATAATTTGTAACAAACTTATGCTCCTATACACATAGATAAGTGTCAGGAGGTTAGTAATTTTTATATTCTATAACTATTATTTAATTATTAATAAAAATTATTAAACTCCTAAATTTTTTCATACAGACATTCCCACTGTCCCACATACTTTACCAGCTTTAATTATTTTTTGTAGACGCGCGCCTTTTTATTTCCATGCTAAACGTTATTAATTATATATTACTTCAAGTCAAGAATAATATTTAATTAATTAAAAGTAACACACACAAGAACCTGCTGCCACTTGAATACTTATGTATGCAGTTAGAAATGCTTAATTAAGTGAAAGGTGAGTTGTTAAATTAAAAAGAATAAAGTATATTTTTTGTCTTTTGAAATTTAATAAAAATTTTAAAATTATCTTTAAGTTTTATTTTGTTTCAAAAGTTTTCGATTTGTATTAAATATACTTCTACTGGCTAAATTTTCAAAAAAATTAAGACCAATCTAACAATAATGCATAAAAATTATGCTTGATTTATTTGTATTAATGGTTATTCTTATGAAATTGTTGTTGAATTGGTCTTAAATTTTTTAAAAAATTAGTCGTTAGGGATATATTTAATGCAAATCGAAAACTTTTGGGACAAAATTGAAATAAAATAAAACTTAAGAATATTTTTAAAATTTTTATCAAATTTTAAAGATAAAAAATATACTTTACCCATAATTTAATTAGTGGATTGATTTGAGAGTGAGGAGCAAGAAGAGAAAAAGGAAGTGGTGAAAGAATATTAATTAAACGAGTGGAGAGATTGGCATAAAAGAGAGAGAAGGTAATTGATTCCGTGCCCCATAATAAAACCTATCTTTCTCTTCATTCAGTAGTGTATGTAGGTAACTTGTTTTCGTTTCCTCTTCATCCTCGATTTGATCGTTCTTTCTTTCTCTTTCTACTGCTATTGTTTGTATGGCAGAAACAGCAGTGTATCAGTGGCAGTATAGAGAAGAAAAGAGAGGAGAAGAGTTTTCATTGGGAAGGTAAATCAAACCCCCCCTCCCCTTCCTCACAACCCTCTCTCCCTCTCCATCTTTATGAGCAGCTGCAACTACCTGCGTGAGTGAGTTAATCCTACCAAAACACACACACACACCCATTTTCCAAAGGAAATCTCTGCAGGCTTTGTTACTGTTACTGAGACTGAGAGCAACAACTATCACTGTAGACACTACTGTTTAGGATTGTTTCTGTGGAAAAAGCAGACTCATTCTTTTACCATAAAACCCGGGAGACCCCCTCCCAACATCATATCCATCCAGCTATGGAAGCTGAGGGTGGTAGCTCTAATGGTGGCCCTTCTTCTAATTGTTTCATGGCTTTTGGAGAAAACAACAACAACAGTAGTAGTAATAATAACAATAACAGTGTTAGTGGTAGTGGCCTATCTCCAATGATGATGATGCCTTTACTCACTACTAATTCCCATCATCCAACAAATAATCTTATTCCTCATCAAAATCATACTTCTACTTCTAATAACATTGCAAACATCTTCCTTCCCAATACCAACACTTCTTTCATGCTTGAAAACAATACTACTACTACTACTACTACTACTACTACTGGCTTAGGGTATTATTTCATGGACAACAACAATGGAAGCTCTTCTTCCTCTTCTCCTTCTTCTGCTGTCAAGGCAAAGATCATGGCCCATCCTCACTATCACCGCCTATTGGCAGCTTACGTCAATTGTCAAAAGGTGTTGAAAATATTTTGGACTCATCATCAAAACCATGCCTAATTAATTTCTCCACATCACAAACTTCGGATCTGAGATTACTCAGAACCCTATTTGAGAGTTTATTTTTTTCTCTTTCTTGCAGGTTGGAGCACCACCTGAAGTGGTGGCAAGGTTAGAAGCAGCATGTGCATCTGCCATGTCAATGGCAGCTGCAGGAGACACATCAGCTTGCCTAGGTGAAGATCCATCTCTGGATCAGTTCATGGAAGCTTACTGTGAGATGCTCACAAAGTACGAGCAAGAACTTTCAAAACCCTTGAAGGAAGCCATGATCTTCCTTCAAAGGATGGAGTCTCAGTTCAAGAATCTCACCATCTCTTCTTCTTCTAGAGATCTTGGTGATCAGTCCTGCTATTTCTTAACACTTTTTATTTTTCGATAATTTTCAGATTCATGCATGCATGTTCTTGATTAAGCTAAAGTGGATTGAAGCCTCTACTTTTACTTTACTTTTTCAGCTTTAATTATGATCTTTTTGGTTTAACGTTTTGGTGACGTTATCCTTCTGAAAAATGATGTAGTTGTTTTAATTTGCTTACCCTTTTATCTTTGTTCAAGAGTTTCAAATATCACTACTAAGCAAAAGGTGCCTTTGCTCGAAACGTGTTTTATTCTCTATGATGATGTGTGTGTGTGTGTGATTCTCTTTGTTCTCGGTGTTAGTGCATTGAATGAACTTTTGTTTGTATCTTTGCTAATTCTTCTTCCTATTCCTGTGTGCATGAATTGACATGTTTTCAGATAATGGTTTTTGGGAAATATAAGTGTTTAATTTTTCTATGTATTTTCCCCATTTGATGTGTGCAGAGACGTTCAGTTTTGCTGGTTTTGCATCTTTATTAGAATTGTGAAAGATTCTATATTCTTCTATATACTTAATGATGATTTCATGTCTGTGAGGATGAACAGCCAACTAGTCCGTGAATTTAGGGTTTTTTGAACTAAATATATAACCTAGGGATTAGGGTTTCTTGTTTCTTCTGAAATTGGTAATAGCAATAAGGTTTTACATACACTAAACAAAAGGGTACATATATATAATGAGTTTGTAACAGTGATGAGTAAATTTTTGCATGAAATGTTTTGATTTCACTCAATCAAAACACATCACTTTATAAATGTCATGTAGATGATATGATACCACTTTTTTTATTTGTCTTAATGATAGATTAGGAATTTTAATTTTATTTATTTTTCAAAGATCATGCATCAACTTTATTTATATGATTAGAATATATTTGTGTAGTGTATTGTGACTACTATAGGTATTGAAATAACTATATATTCTGCGTATATTTGTGTCTGCGGGTGCAGATACATATTCTCATGCTTGTTTAGTGTACATGTTCATGATGTTATATATGATAGTGATTTAATTATTTGCACACACTGTCAAATCTAAACAGTGTTCATGGCTGGTTGAGAATATACAATTGAATGTGACAACCATTAATACTAGTCAAACTTTGCTGCTATAATGTTGATGAGTATTACCATGAAGAAAAATAAGTAGGAGCTTGTTTATAGCATATATGCTGGCTTGTATATGTCAACAAGACCAAGCTTTTTGCTGAATCAATGTTTTCTCATCAAGCTTCTAACTGTGATGGGCCAAAATAAGTATATAGTGTCTTTCTTGTAAAGCCTGAAAGATTCTATTTTAGGAGAGCAACCAACAGTGTTTTCTTACTACTACTTTAGCTGCATGCTTTTCTGGTTTATGATTTCAATTGCTTCATCTTCCATAGTTAATTACCTGCTTTCTTTGGTTGTTTTTAGTCAATGTCTTGAGACTAAATACATAGAGGAAAAACAAAAAGCTTGTGTTTTTCTTCCTATCTCTGACCTACTAATGTAATTGGGTAGACTAAAGAACAGGTCAGTTTTTGTTAGTATATAGAAATAGAAAGTTTATGTTTTTATTTTGAAAAAATAGACTAAGTTAATCACATTTGTTGTGTATACTTTTCTTCTCATCAGTCTTAGGGTTTAGGGCCACTGTGCTTCTTGAAAAATGAGTTTCTATTTTCAAATGTTCTTTGGCCATATTGGTCTCCAGGCTCTTTAACCTATGCATTAATTTGAAGTTATATACCTTCCATTTTGTTGAATCAATTATTTCCTAATCATTGTGTTCTGTACTTATCTTCATCCTTTGTATTTATAAAATCAATCACTTAAGTTCTTTAAAATTTATCCCATTCATAGTTCTTCTGTGGCTTGATATATAAAATGTATGCTGCTATTTGAAATAATGGTGGCACTTGTATGGCTTTAAAGGCAGCTACTACACTCATTCATTGCCTTATTTTCCCTTTTTTTTTTAGTATTGGAGAAAAAGAAAGTGAACAATGTGTTACTTTTTTTTTTATTGTCCTATGATTTTTGTACCTTGCATATTCTGTCTGAATTTGGTTGGTTATATGTACTTTTCTACATTGATTGAAGAGTTGACTTGATTTAAGTTTAACCATTATTAAAATTGTCTAATTTGCTATAGTTGAACTGTGCTTTGTTGAGGGAAAACAGTTGTTCTGTCCCATGTGTCTCCTTCCTTTATCATGGGTAAATTTTCACATGTTTGATTTTGGGAAGAATCATGTGTAATGTTGAATATATGATATGATGTTGTTACAAAATTGTGAAAAATGAAAAATATAAGTGTGGGACACAAATATGGGACAGAATACCTTTTAGTCTTTTAGAGGAAATTAAAGAAAAAGACTCAGACATGAGAAAATATACAATAAATAAGTACTTTATATATATATGGTTTTTCAAATAATGGGTTGGCTAAAAAACTAGTTAATTAATAGTTATAGTGATTATTAAACTCATGTATCAGGTAGCAACGAGGGAAATGATGGGAATAATGGATCATCAGAAGAAGATGCAGATCTACAAAGCTTGATAGATCCTCAGGCAGAAGACAGGGAATTGAAGGGTCAGCTTCTTCGCAAGTACAGTGGCTACTTGGGAAGTCTGAAGCAGGAGTTCATGAAGAAGAGGAAGAAAGGGAAGCTTCCCAAAGAAGCAAGGCAACAATTACTTGAATGGTGGAGCAGACATTACAAATGGCCTTACCCTTCTGTATGTATCATTAATTATTTCCTTGTAAGAATAATTAAGCATCTTGCATGCATGCAAAATAATTATCAACACATTGTTGTGGAATTGTAGGAATCACAGAAGCTGGCTCTAGCAGAATCCACTGGTTTGGATCAGAAGCAAATTAACAATTGGTTTATTAATCAGAGGAAACGTCACTGGAAGCCTTCTGAGGACATGCAATTTGTGGTGGTGGATCCAACCCATCCACATTATTACATGGATAATGTTCTTGCCAATCCATTTTCCATGGATCTCCCCAACACAATGCTCTAGAAACATATTGCTTAATTATGTCTAATTAATTAATTAATTATTAATTGCAAAGCAGTCATAAGCTTATTATTGTGTGATCACTTAATTAAGACCTTAATTATTTATACTTATCCTGTATTATTATTATTATTATTATTTGTGTGTAAGTAGTAGCTAGAGATTAAGCATTATTCTAAGTTATGATTAAGATTTATAAATACAGTATATAATTTGCAGTTCTCTATGCTGCTGCCTGGTTTTTGGATGGTCCTTTACTCCTTCATGTGAGGTCGGCTCTAGTGAATGGCAACAAACTTGTGATGAATGATGATACTATTTATAAAGTTGATTTATGAATATATAAAGTTTCAATAAAATAATAAGAAAATAATAAAGCTATTGATTGCTGATTACTACTCTTGCCAAATCCCATAAAACCAATTTTGAGTGAGGAACAACAGAAGAAAAAATAACTCTCTAGTTTATGTTAATTCCAAAATGGGACTTCTATTTTAGTACCAAAAAAAATAGAAATTTAGTTATTGTTAGAGTTTATTAAGGTGTTATTAAGTTGGAAAAAGATAATATTTTTTATTTTTAGTGTGTTTGATAAATTTTTAATAATAAAAATAAAAGTATTAGAAAAATGTAAAATATTATTTTTTATAAGTTAAATTTTTTATTTTAAAAAAATACTTAAAAAAATATTTTTTACATAATAAATAAATGAATAAATATTTTTATATATATTCAAATATAATTAATAAATAAAAAAATTTATACATAAAATATTTAAATATAAAATTATTTTTATTTTTCTAAAATATTTTTTAAAAAAGAGATCATTCAAAAAATATTTTTTTTTAAATTCAGCCAAACATTTCAATACAAAATAAATATAAGAGAAATAATTGACCAACATTTGTGTTTTTGTAATAATGCTCAAGAACCTTACATCTTCTAAAATCTAAAGGCAAGAGATACTAAATAAAATATAGAAAAAAAAGATAAATTGGTATGACTTTTTAGTCCACGAACATTTAAATTTTTAACCGCTTTAAAATCTGGACACATTGATTTTTAAGTTTAATTTGTCTCATTTTATAAATTATCTCGCATGTGCACATCCGTATCAACTAAGTCAGTACAATGGGAGTTATGTTTGATTTTTTTATTGGATCTGATAAACCAAGTGAATACATGAGGGATTGATATGTTTTAAAAAAGTCAAAGACTTAAATGTATTTTCAAATTTTCGAAGACTTAAATGTGTACAAATTAAAAAGTCAAGAACCTATTTGTCATTTTTTTTAAAATATATATTATTGATGTTTATTATTACATTAAAATGCATGAAATTATATGGTAGCATCCTATTTTGAATTTTTTAACCACCAAACTCATCACATAGTCATAACTTAAAAAACCTTAAGGCAATCAACGATGTTGAAAAGAGAATTTTTCTGGAGCACCTCAGCTTCTTCAAAATATGTGTGTAAGATGGTAACAACAATGAGCACAGGGAAATTTTCATGGCTTCAAATATGGCACCAATCCTCAATATCCTTCAAGAGGCAAAAATCTTCTTCACCAAAGCTCCACCATGCTTGCATTGACTCACTTTTATTAGATCACAAATATATTAACTACTCTATACATTACTGTAAGAGTTTTAAATATACCAAAAATATGTGTATTCTAAATTATAAAAAATATATATAATATATATTAATTAAAATTAACGGTTAAAATAATTGGAATACCAATATTCTTGGTATACTTAAAATTTTTCCTATATTACTAATTAGACTAGTAGAGTGTAGTAGTATCTCCTCTTTTTAAAATCAAATCCCATTTGTTGGGAACCAGATTTGGGTAAACAAAATTTGGGCTTCGCTGGCCCAACTGTTTTTATTTTTGCCAACCCAACCTTCGGACCCAAAAAAAATTGAGAAACCCCCTAAACCTTTGTTCCTCCTCTGTTCTTACTGCGGAATCTCTCTGCTCCTCCACTGTTGGTGATTTCTTCTTCTTCTCCGTCGTTATTTTTTTCTTCAATTTCAATTTGTTGTTTTTTCCCCCCTCTGTCTTTCTCATTGTTAATTCTTAAATTCAAGAGGGCAGGGTCAGGATAAAAAAAATACCACTTGTTGCGATTGGAACCATAGATTGTATGTTCAAGCAACTATGGCGGCCTTTATCTCCAAAAGAATGCTGCGTTCGTTTCGTACTTTGCATTCAGTAGGTCAACCTTCATCTAACGGTGCTAAGTTCGCCGCTTCTCATAGATCACACGGTACACTGTTTTTCTGCATGCTCACCACTTTGTTTTTTGCCCTCAAGGAATAAAAATTGTTAACTTTCATGTAACGATTTATGATTACTTTTGTTGGAAATTATTGTTTTTACTACAGGTACTTGCAGTAGTTTATACGGGGAAGGACTGTTTTCTGCAGAACGTTCTGGCTTTCTTTTGGTAATTTGTCACTGAATGAGTGTTTAATCACTGAACCTTCTATTTATACTGGTTGTTTATTGATTGTATTGTTTGATAATTTTGTGTAGTGAATTTCAATGTAGGCCAGGTCAATGATTCGACGGTTTTCTGCCACTATTTTGACTCCTGGAGCTGATGAAGGTGCATTTCCATCTGAATTGTTGTCCACAAAGCCTGTGGTAGCAACACCTAACCGTACTATAGGTATGATGAGTAATTTGAACTTTGAAGCATTTCGGTTATGAATATGGTTCTATATTGTTCTGGTATCTGTTTTTGGAAGGATAGGTATTTGACTTCTAGACTTGGATTTCTATGTGGTTAGATTATTGATATGTGAATATGAGATAAGTTTTATTGTCCACTTTGCAGAATCGACTGAATGTGGTTTATTATGATGTAGGGCTTTGTCAGGATCTTTTAATTCCAGTGACCAACTTTCATAATGAAGACAAGGGCTTCATGGTTTTAGCTGGAGATGTTTTCGATGTGCCTATTAGGAAGGACATTATTCATCGTGTTGTTAGATGGCAGCTTGCGAAACGACAACAGGTAGTGACTGCATGATGTTTCGGAATACAAAGTTTGTTGCACATTGGACACATGTTATGTGTGATCCAGAGGTGTCTACAGTAATAGCTTCTTGGTGTTTTTGGATCTCTTTCTACTCACTAAGTTGGAGGTTTTGGCTTGTGTAAAGAAGCAAAGCTTCTGTGGCAGTCCTTAGTTTATGCAGTGTTTTGGTTTACTTGTTTCAGGTTGAAAAGTAATTCAAAGATTTTTAAAAGTTCCTATTTATCAGTTATTGATTTCATTTGGAATAGGATAAACTTTTCTTTTTTGGCTTCCCTTAGGTGTGCAAGACTAGTCTGCATAATGTTGTTCCTCTTGCTAATATTCAAAGGAATGACCATGTGCTGTTACATGGCTTATCTCTCTGTCTTAGCTTATCTTATGTATCTGTGTGAATGCGAGGATGCCTTATCTCTTTTCTCTTAATAAAATTAATTTCCATAAGAAAAAAGATATATAATGGTTTTAGAGATATAATTTATATCATAGTAGTATGAAATGAAATCAATATCTGGGAAAACTTTTTTCTGTGTATGCTAATTGACTGAATCAACAGGGAACACACTCAACAAAAACTATCAGTGAGGTCAGCGGGACTGGGAGAAAACCTTGGAAACAAAAGGGAACTGGTAGAGCAAGGCATGGCTCATTGCGTGGACCTCAGGTAGTGAAGCATTCTGCTCGTTGATTTCTAGTCTTTTGAACTCCCTTTATCCTTCCATTCTCCACTATTTTTCTTCCCTTCCGCTCCCATCATTTCTATCTTCGGAAGTTAAAATTAAATAACTTAATGGATTGTAACAGTTTAGGGGAGGTGAAACTAAGCATGGGCCTAAGCCCCGAAGCCATGCTTTCAAACTGAATAAGAAGGTTCGTCGTCTAGGGCTGAAGATTGCACTGTCAGCTCGTGTTGCAGAAGGAAAGGCAAGTCTTTTCTCCACCTCCATCACTGCCCTCCATGCACAAAATAGGACATATTTGCTTCTGTTTCCTTTCATGCTTCTGTCATCTTACTTGGTTCATTCATTTGTTGCATGATTGTACATTTTTGCTAATAAATTGTGGTTTCTCACTTCAGTAAGCTCTCAATTTGTAATTATATTGTCTGGTTGTTTAATGGTTTAGTAGCCATGCTAGAAAGATACACAATGTTCTGGTTCCACTAGAGGGCTTCTCTGTCGTTGATATTGATGTTGCTATTTCCACTAGGAGGAAAATGAAGTTAGGAACAAATAGCTTGGGTTTCTAGTGTCAGAAATGTCAATAGAAGGTATATTGTATGAATATTGAATACAAAGTCCGAGTGCCATTTATATTAGGTTAACTGCACACTATTCCCAACCTAAAAATACAGATCTCTCAGTGGTTTACAATTTTGTCATCAAAAAGTCATGTGGTAGTCCTCACTACTGTGATTACTCAGTACATCAGAACCATGTTAAGAAACTAAACAGTACCAAGAAAATAACTTGGAGGGGAAAAAAATGAGAAGTATGATACTTCTGCATCAACTGTCATTTGATTCCTTTCTTATTGTAAGTCCAATGGTTCTTTTGGGCATATATCTCTATCCTGACACCATATTGAATAGTTTACATTAACCAAATGACATCTAAATGATTCTAGTCGGGTATGTTACATTGTTTATTCTTATAAGTCTGTATGTTAAGATGTTCATTGATTTCTTCCAACTGCTTGGAATTGTTCTCCACCCCACCCCCTTTTACTTTTTCTTCGCTGCCTTACAATGTATTAAATGAGGGTTTGTATCTCGAGCTATGTATACTCAAATGGAAGGATGGCATTCGTACAGCTTCTTGTGTTTGATGATCTGGCGGTTCCGACGCATAAAACGAAGAACATCGTAAGCTATTACAGTCAAATGGAGAGCACCAAGAAAGTTTTGCTAGTAGATGGGGGGCCCATAGATGAAAAGTTGAAATTAGCTACACAAAATCTACATTATGTTAACGTACTTCCTGCCATTGTAAGTTTCATTTCCATTTTAACACTTAACTTTTTCGATTTCTCTTGGGGAGAAAAAAATATGAATACCCGAAAAAATACTGCTCAATTAGCTTCCAACGTGTCAATTATATGTGAAATATGATTGATATCACGGTATTTGTATCAAAACAATAACTTGCTAGCCTACAATTGAATCATTATGTGGTGTGTTTCATGTATGCGGACCAGATTTAAAAGCTTCCTTTGCTTGTGTTTAATGTGATATGTTTTTGCAGGGATTGAATGTGTACAGCATTTTGTTGCATGACACATTGGTGATGTCCCGAGATGCTGTGAACAGTATCGTCCAGCGTATGCACACTCCAATAAATCGTTAAGGCGGTAACTATACTTTTGTGCTTCCCTACATTTTCTTGGAAATTAAGAATGGTATCCGGTCCCCATCATTTCTTCTGTAACAACATAGACATCCAATGAGAACATCTTATGTAGCTTCTGTTAAAATTATATAATGTAGGCAAGTTACAGCCATTTTTTTACCTTTACTGAAAGTTGGAATGTTAAGAACTTGATGGTCGAATTTTGATTTTCAAGTGGTTATGTTTGTCATGGTTGAAAATAATTTTCTAGCTTTCAAATGCAAAGGATCTAATAAGCCCCGTACCATTGCCTCTGCTCATGGTTTTAATCAAATATAATTTATTTGCTTCTTGGGGAGTTATCAGCATGGATGTGTACAATCAATTGTATTTTCCATTCATGCACGTTGTAACAACTAAATGACCTTGATTTTGATCGTCCTGATGGAAAAATACTAATTATCAAGAGATGTGTACACATTGTTAACATATACATTGAAGGAAGTTACCAAAGACTAGGGAAAATATACACATTGCTCCTCCACCTTGTTAATATAAGTATCAAGCTTTACAAAATAAATTATTTTGATGGTCTTTGGTAAATGATTTATTTTTGAAAATTTTGATAATTATGTTAACAATATGTATATTTTTCACACCTTTAATGATTCCGAGCAAGTTAGAAAAACTCGAGATTTTTTATGAAATCATAAAAGTAAATTGAATACATAAAACATGAAATCATAACAAGTCTCAAGATTTTGAGAATTAAATTAAAATTCTAACTACTATAATTCTGGAAATTTAACCCATTCTGATAACAAAATCCACTGCTACTACATATTAACATTCCACCGACACAAATATAAAGTTGAAATTATTCAAGCAGCCTGCAGAGAATAAAAAACAATGAAGGGAACAGGGCATAACGCCAAAATCATTCTAAATGAGAACAAATAAGAAAGTGAAAGAAACTTGGTGAGATGTAGGCCCCTTAATGTGCATGCATTGTCCTCTCATAAGATTCCCCAACTCATACCAAACATAATCCACTCTAACTTGTAGGATCCATCATGTCGGCATTTCTTGTAATTATTCCACTCAGTGCTTGCCAACAAAGCTTAATAATAACAGTAAGCTCAGAAAAAACTGTTTTGGTACTATTTAGCATAAAGAACAGAAATTAATGACTTTAAAATTCATTATATTACACCATGTCATGTTAATAATATACATCTTATTTTTCCAAAGTATTAAATGGCGTATGAAAAATTTCCAACACGTGTAATTAATTACAAACATCTTGAATCTGTTCTACTATATTTGATAACAACATCTTCATCATGATCTCTAACTCTTCCTTGTGTTTCATAATGTTCTTATTTTCCCTGGAAAAACTGCAACACTTTACACAAAATTGCATTAAGATTAGATGGTCAAATACATATTTAAAAAGACATATCTATGGCCTCATGTTCCGGGGTCCTGTGACCAAAACCAGATTCATCACTTGGTCTTCGTTTAACCACACTTGCTCTTTGCACTAACCGTACCAATGCTTGCACCACCTCCGACATGGGAGGTCGAAATTCAGGTTCAGGCTGCGCAGAAGATCGAGTTAGTTGACGAATAACTATTGAAGAGCAATGAGGGCAGATGCAAGATATATTGATCATAATCAAATCCACAAGAATATGTTCATTAGTAGAAAAACCAACAGAGTGCAGTTCATGGGATTATAGTTTGTATTACTCTAAAAGTATTACCTGAACACAAAGTGCAATTATATCAGCAAAGCGCGAAAGCGACTTTGCAGGATACATGCCGTTCAAAGCAGGATCAACCATTTTAGCCAACGCGTCTATGTCGTGGAGCTGGGGTGTAGCCCATCTCACAAGCGACTGCTCTGATCTAACCCGTGAACTGTTAAAAGTTAGAAATGAATGTAAGAATCCATACAAAAATGGAAGCTAATAAACACAGGCAAATGTTGACATGATGAAGTTGAATATTCATTTCCAGCAGTAGAATAGGCTCACCTGTCAAGCGGCTTCCGACCAGTCAATAGTTCCAGCATGACAACTCCAAAGCTGTAAACATCACTTTTTACAGTATATACTCCTGATAATGCAAACTCAGGAGCGCTATAACCAAACGAACCGACCATCTGAGTTGAAACCTGCTAAAAGCAAAGTTGTTGACTTTTTACCATTGAAATGTGACTAGAAAAGATAAAAATAAGAAATCATCTCTCACCAACCTGCCGCTCAGTGTTTGGTGTTAGTGCAGCTAAACCACAATCAGAGAGGTGAGGATTGAGCTCTTCATCGAGTAATATATTTGCAGATTTGAAATTTCTATGTACAACAGAAGGCAAACACACTTCATGCAAGTACCTGATAGGCAGCATAAAATTCGACGAAGAAATTAGCCTGAATGTGGTATGATAGCTAGAGCATATAAAAAACTTAATGAGTCATTTGCACGAGACATACTCTAAAGCCCGGGCTGTGCCAAGTGCTATGCGTACTCGGGCATTCCAAGACAAAGCCTTACTACTATCTTCAGCAAAATGTAGCATGTCATGTAGATTTCCGTTTCCTATATACTCATAAACTAGAAGGCGTTGGCCATGCTCCGCACAATATCCAGCCAGCGTAACAATGTTTGGGTGCCGTAACCTTGACATATTGGAAACAGCTTCAAGAAAATTGTCTTCCTCCTGTAGTGACAAGGCTGAGTTGTCGATCTTCTTAATGGCCATGATCTAAATAAAAACAAAACTTCAAAATATTAGAATTACAATGTACATAAACTTTATGGTTTAATAAAAATAATAATGATAATAATAAAACAAAACTTTTCCCTTGTTCATTTCCCACAGTGAAACCAGTATGTACCCCATTGATACGCAACAAGTATATGGTCCAAAGATGCCAGGGTTGCAGATAAGAAATGTAAAACTATAATGTTACCTTCCCGTTTGGAAATTCAGCCCTGTAAACTCGACCAAGAGAACCTTCACCAATAATATTTTCTTGACTAAAACTATTCGTTGCACTTTGGAGAGAAGCAACTGTGTATGATGTGGAAGTTATAGGGGACTTCATCTGCTTTATAGATCCACTTTTCACAGGCGCCCTCTCGACTACCACATTCTCAACAGGTGGAGGCTTGAGATCCGTAATCAAAGCTGCACTTTTTACCCTCTGCTCTTGCATCTGAGGATTCACTGCAAGTACAAACCAAAAAGAAAAGCTATACTGTTCAGGATACATATACAACATCCTTCACCTCCAAAGAATAAGAAAATAGTTGGAATTCTGAATGAAAGAACCATTTATGGAATAGTAGCTTCAAAAGGATGATAATGCAAATGACTATTGTAGCATAAAGAAAATTTGTTCCTATGTGAAAAATAGTGAATATGAATTTCCAAATCATAATTCCCTCACGATGGCCTTCTAATCACTTCTACTATATAGCTGCGACCTCATTGCCCCTAAATATTAATGTTGAACAAAGATTGGGCCAGATTTAAGCATACTTTATTAGATTAGGTTCAACAAAGAAAGCAAATTACATGATTAGAAAATGTATTTGGAAACAAAGAGGTATAGAAAAGAATTCACCATTAGTAGTTCCATGAGGAAGGCTCCCACTAGAAGTTCTTGTAACCTTTTCCTTCCCCTTTTGCTTTCGGACACAGAAGAAAAGAGCAAGTATCAAAATAACAGCCACCAATATTGAACCTATAATAATGCCTATAATAGCCCCTGTGGTCAAGCCATTATTGCTATCGGAACTTTCATTATCAGAAACCCGTGTTTTGTTATGGGAACCAGATCCAGAGCGACGGTGACTATTGTGAGACCTGCTGGGTGGAGGAGAAGTAAATGGTGGTGGAGGAGGAGCAGGCCCGTTGTCAAAAGAATTCCCATCAAATCTAGTTCATATTAGAAGATTCATATCAACCACACTGTTTGTGTTATGCATTGGAAAACAGATTGGCAATTCCATTAAAGGAAAAGAATGCATAAATACTTACATGAAATTATGGATAGAACTAAGCTCGTGAGGTATCCATCCGCTGAAATTATTGTGTGCAACATTTCTGGAAATAACATTGAGCAGGATAAGAATCTGATATACAGTCAAATTTAACCCCAAATGGAGAAGTACTTACAAGCTATCTAACGGCAAACCAACAAGAGTATTAAGATTGCCAGTCAATTGATTGCTCTGCAAGAAACTGCAAATATGTTTTGATAAGCATTATATGTTTACTTACGGTAAATTAAAACCAGTTTATCAATCGAAATATCATCCGACATACAGAGAAGAAAGATTTGACAGAGAAGCAAATGAAGCAGGTAGATCCCCAGAAAAGTTATTGAATGAAAGATCCCTGCATCATTGAACACAAAGACTGACATTCATCAAATACAATCATCCTTGAAACTACAAATAGCTAGTATTGGTAATTATAATATATGATAAATAAAGTCTAAAGAATTATACAGTTTTATTTTGAAACTCTCCCCCTCATTTCAGAAGAGATTTCCAAAGGAGAATATGTGATCATTAATATGGTAGATGACATCATTACCTAAATGAAATAAATAATGGAAGATGGGAATGAAGACACTATGTAAGATATCTTACAGGGTACCAAGATCAGAAAGACTAGCAAAAACATCGCCAATTGGAGTGGAGAGTGCATTGTTGCTTACATTCCTGAAAATGCATTGAAACACAGCAAAAAAGTGATTCCAATGAATGACTGAACTGGACATTATGAACTTAGCACTTTACTAATAGAAAGGAACTTACAGATAATTGAGTGAAGTCATGGCAGAAATGGAATAAGGAAGATTTCCACTTAAGTTATTTCCAGCAAAATTCCTGATTGTTGCAATTAGAGAGTAACTCAGTTACGAAAATTATTCAAATTTTCAGAAATTGAGACTAATCAAGAAATGAATGGAACAGATAATTGTAGGTGAATATTACAGGCTTGTAAGATTTGGTGGCAACTGATAGGGAACTGTGTCATGGATCTTGTTGTTACTCAAGTCACTAGAAAAACACATGTAAAAGAAGATAATATCAATCAACAATACGAACATATTAAAATAATAAGATTAAAACCAATCCCTAAATACCAATAGATTAAAATATCAAAGTATGTGTTACAAGAAACATGAGTGAGCAGAGTTTATCTCACAGTTTTCTCAGTGACATAAGGTCTGAAAGCAGGTATCCCAAAGTTCCATTGAGTCCTAAACCTGAGAGATCACTAATCAGCATCACAAAAGGAAGATCAGTTAGTTAGCTAAACCACAAACAATTTTAACAAAAATTCAATTTTACAGATTCATCTTAATCTCATACATGGAAACAACTCAACGCGTTGAATAATACCCCAAGAGCTTGAACTGTAACAAAGGGAAGAAGAAAAACAACAAGAGGAATGAAAACTGTCAATAGTTGATAAAGGCAATGAATACCATTAGGCCTTAAACACTTTGCAGTAATACACACAAATAAAGCCACATGATTGTACAACTGGTGGTTCAGCTTATCTTGATATCAAACATATACTCAAATGGAGAGAGAAAGAAAGAGAGTTTTTTCTTTCCCCCTTAAAAAAAAAAGGAAAGATTTTGGTATGTTAAAACAGATAATCCCCGTGACTTCATTTATTGCGCTCCCTCTTCAACTAGAGTTCACAAAAATAAAATCCAACGCCCTACAAAAGTCAATGCTCTCTGAAAAAATCACTTCTTTTGGCACGGTAAAGCAAAAGAAATCCAGTACTTTTTTATCTCTTTGCATTTTCCCTGCACCCAAACAGAGTTTTATAAGCAGAAAAAGCAAGTCATCAAAGCTCGACGTGGGTTCAAGTTCAAAGCAAGAACCCCACAAAGCAAAATCCAAACTTTACATCAAAATCAGAAACTTTCAACAGCATTACAAAATGGGCACCAGCCACAGCAATCAATCAAACACATTGTGATCATACAAAAACAAAACAAGAAGCTTGTTAAAAGGATGAAGGGTACCATCAGAAGGGTCAGTATTGGCAAGTGCAAAAGGAAGAGCTAAGAAGATCGAAGAGAATGAAAGATGAAAGAGAGAGAGAAGAATGAAGCGGGAAAGAGGCATTGTTGGGTTGTTGTTGTTTCCCGCCGCAGCTGCAGAAAGAAGCTCAGAGGAGCAAGGAAACATGCAGGAGAAGCATGGAAGCGAGAGAGAGGAGAAAGAAGAAGGGATTGGGGGTAGAAGAGTAGTAGTTGGGATTCAGATCGCGACTGGTTTCATAAGGCAACTCCATTAAAGAAAGGGTCAGAGAGATTCGAAGCTTAGAGTAATGAAGAGAGAGAAAGTAGAGTGAAGCGAAACACAACACAAGCGTATGAGTGTGTTTGTGTGTGTCGGCGAAAATGAAAAAAACTAAATTTTAATATTAATTATTGTTTATAATATCTTATGATATATCATATATGTCACGTAACAAAAAAAAAATTATATGTCACGTAACAAAAAATAAAAAGAAATAGAAAGTGCACACCGAAAAAAATTATTATTAGAGTTGTACAATGTACAGGGTTAATATATATTTTTTATTTTTTATTTATGTTATGTATATAACTTATTGTCAATGAGTAATAGTTCTATTGACATAGTCTTTCTATACTTAATTACGAGGTTGCGAATTCGAGTCTCCTATATTTGATAAAAAAAATGTATATAACTTATTTAATTTTTTATCAATAATTTAAATAAAAAGTATTAAACTATAAATGAGAGATTAAAAAACTAAACTAAATACCTAGTTTTCTTTTTTCTTTCTAGTAAAAGAATGGAATTAGATTTAGATTGTGTAATCTCAGTAAATTTTAATGCATATTTGATCAAATAATTTAAAGTTTGTAATAAAAATAGACGAATTTTATTCAATTATTCTTATTTTAGCTTAATATAATTACTTGAACAATTTTCCTAAAAAGGGCTAACAACTTGATCCTCTCTATTCATAAATCATTTTTCAAATATTTGGGAGAAGCTATTATTTTATGAGTTCAACTTTTTCTTTACAAAAGGCTTCAAATATATGCACCATACATTCACTTAAAATAGGGAAGCATAATTATTCACAGCAATCAACATGTATAGGAAACATAACATACAAATATACAATACTACAACTACTTTTTCCCCCATGATTTGCGAGTGAATATGCAATATACAATATAGAATAAATAAATAAAATAGAATGGAAGCAGTTGAAAAGGGTGGCAGGCTGGTTTCGTTTGAACTTTGAAGGTGTGAAGAAGCAACAAAGGAAGCAATTAAAGTGGGCCCCCAAGCTTTTTCCTCTCTGGGTTTTAGGATTTTCTTCTTCCATTTCTCTCATTCTTATATTCTACACCTTTCGGGCTTTTACCCCCAATCCAACCTGTGTCTCTGTCAGTTCACTTTTCCCTTTCATTTTCTCATATCTTATTTCTATATATCAATTTTAATATTAATATAAATCCCAATTCCGCATTGTAACTTTCTAACTGCTTCTATTATTAGAGCATCTGTAATCATAGTTTTGATTTTAATTTTATTTTAGATTTTATAAAATGATACATAAATATTTGTGAGATTATTTATTATAATACGTGATTTAAAATTAAAAATAAAATTTATTTTTCTAATATTTAATTTTAATTTAATTATAATTTTATATTATTTTTAATTATTTTATTAACATAATTATATGAATAGCAAAATTTTATTGATTCTTTATCAAATTAATATATACCGTATTTTAAAGTTAATAACGGTTTTATTTTATCAATCAATTTTAATATAAATTTTAATTTTAAATCAATTTAATTCTTAAAAATATTATGATGATACTCTAAAAAAATAAAAATACTCTATTGAATATGATGATCTTAGTATTAGTATATTTTTTATTATATTAATTAAGAAAAAGCAGAACTAATTTTTTATTAGTTAATATTAATTAAATTTTTTATTTTATTATAAAATTATTTTTTAATTTTTATTTTTTAAAAATTTTAAAATTCAATATAAATAATAATTTTAAAAAATGAGTTAATATTGACAAAAAAATTAATTCCCTAATTGAATTCATTATTTAATTGTCAATATTCATTAATGTGATGAAGTTATTAGGTATTAACACAAACGTTGACTGTTTATAACTAGCAGTGTCGGTCAGCATTAGTCTAACTTCTTTTTTTCATTTTTCTTTTCAACGAATATTGTATAAGCTTTACTTAAGAAAGAGACAGATTTTTATTTTGATTTTGATTAGGAGAGAATAAGAATGACTTGCGGGTCTATGGTGTTGGTTGAGCTTATTTTGACTTTTGTTTTTTAAACATGTGATGATGTGATACCATCGAATTCTACATGCTTTCAAGAACATATTTAAAGTACGTACAAATTAAATACAAACTATACTTCATGATCATCAATATATTAACAATGTTCATTGTAGGGCTATATTACTTCATATTTTTTATGCGCTAATTCTTTGATTTTTTTTCTAATAATTAAATATAGGAGCCACTGAAAAAAAATGTTGTTAAACTTTAGTGAAAAAAATCTTCTAAAATATAATGCTAATAAAGTAGTAAAATAATATTTTAATTATTTATAAATTTGTAATATTTATTATTTATAAATTTTATTATTTTAATCTAAAAATAATTAATAATATTTTTTTGAAGTAATAATATAACATTAAAGGAGCCAAATCCAAATTTTAGTTTTTTAACTATATATAGCTTCAAATATAATAAGTTAATAACATCGTTAAAATTGTCAAGGATAAGATGTTTTTTCTTTTGACGGATATAATGATGAAATTAATGGATATTACTATTAAATATTGATAAAAAGCTTGTGACAGAGTACGATGGAATTTTGTTGATATTATATTCACTTTCTCCACTACTATTCGTACTAGTGGTGGATGTCTTGCATAGGATGGTGGGGGGAAGCTGTCAAGAACGGACGCATTGCTCCGTTACTGGTAAGGAGCGCTCATGTTGAACTGTCGCACTTACAATTTGCGGATGACACCATTTTGTTCTGCCCACCGGTGACTGAAACAATCCTAAACTATAAGAGACTGCTGCGGTGTTTTGAGTTGATATCTGGACTGAGCATCAATTTTGATAAGTCGAATTTGATATCGGTAAATTGCGATCAAGGATGGGTTGATCATGCGTGTGAGCTACTGGGATGCCAGCAAGCCGCTCTACCGGTTAGGTACTTAGAAATCTCTCTAGGAGCGAATCCGTGCCTGGTGAAGACTTGGAAACCAATCATCAATAAAGTGGAACAGAAGTTTAGCTTATGGAAAGCGAAGGTGTTGAATAAAGCAGGTAAGCTTGTACTTATTAAATCGGTCATGAATAGCCTCCCCATATATTACCTAAGTCTGTACAAGATGCCAAAAGCGGTGGCAGACAAACTGATTGCTTTACAAAGGAACTTTATGTAGTGCAAGGAAAACGGTAACTCTGGTATACTTTTGGTCAAATGGGAGATAGTCCAGGCTCCAAAAAAGGCTGGGAGCTTGGGGGTAGGTGATGCAGTGCTGAGAAACACAGTGCTCCTGTTTAAGTGATGGTGGCGGTTTTTAAAGGAGGATTGCCCACTGTAGAAGAAGATAGTTTGTTCTTGCAACAAGTTAAATCCGAATGTAATGCTAGCAACTCAGCCCCTGCCAGTAAAAGGAGGGCCTTGGAAGGACATATGTCAAATGAATATAAAAGAACCACGGATTCGGGATAAAGTGGTTAATGGCCTGGCAATGGATGTTGGCAATGGTATGCAAACCCGGTTTTGAAAATATAACTGGGTTCAAGGTGGTACTCTCAAACTGAATTTTCCAAGGCTCTACTCTATTTCAAGTCAGCAAGGGGTTGTCATTGGGGATTGTGGTTTTTGGGATGGACTAGAATGGATATGGAATTTTCAATGGAGGAGGAAGTTGTTCCAATGGGAGCTGGAACTTGTCCATCAGCTCCATGAGAGATTGAGGTCAGTGAAGCTGTCAACTGGTCGGGAGGACAATATAGTGTGGAAGTTTGAAAATAAAGGTGTCTTTTCAACTAGCTCTGTGATCCAGGCCATACAATCGGAGACACTGCCGGCTGAGATTACGAGCTATAGCTTTACGAGCTCCCTTTGAAAAGGTTTGGTACCTCCGAGAATTGAACTGTTTGGGTGGTTTGTGCTAGTTGCTAGAGTGAACACCAAGGAGAGGTTGGCTAAGCTAGGAGTTAACATTCTGAGTGATAGTATGTGTGTACTATGTACCAAGGAAATAGAATCTGCTGAGTATTTATTTTTTCGGTGCAAGGTTACATGACAGGTGTGGTGCAAGTGGTTGCGGGCACTTTGTCAAGAGTGGGTAATTTCTGGAACCATTAAAGAACTCTTTGAGAGCTGGCGTGGCATGCACGATAGGCAACAAGGACAGAAGGTGTGGATAATAGCGTTCTTTGAAGTGATTTGGAACATATGGATGGAACGCAATGCACAGATCTTCAAAAATGAAAAAACGAGTATTGAGATAATTCACACACGGATGAAGTTGAGCTACACAGCATGGCGTGGTTGTGATCTTGTGGGGGGCTGATGGTAGTGATGGAGAGGCCAGGAGTTGTGTGATTTATGTTGGTAACTCTTTATGTTTCTATGTTTCTTTGTATGCTCTACTGTAATGTGTTGAGCTTCCTTCGTTTCAAAAAAAAAAATTATTTCATATGATTTTATCATATTTTAAAAATGAATATTTTTAATTGAGTAATTTTGCATAATTCAATAGTAAATTGAGAGTTTAGCTAGTATCTATTCTAAAAATATATATTAAAATTATTGTTATTATAAATTTTAATTTTTTTTCTTTAACAAAAGTATAACAAATTAATACATTAAAATTAAAATTTAAAATTTATATTTTTATAAAAAAATTAATTAATAATTTTAACATGTGTCTTAACTATTAACCCTTAATATAATATTAAAATTAAACTAAGTCGTATTTATTTCCTTGATTATACTTCGCTCAACGCTGATAGAATATATAAAATCACAATTAAATTAATAAAAATATTATTTATACATTAAAATCAATTACTAAAATCAGCCATTAATATTATATGCAGTTTAATTTATTTTTAATATATATTTATATTTTAACATATATTTTATATTAATAACTAATTTTAATAACTAATTTTGATATAGATGTAACATTACTCTTAAATTAAATAATAGGACGTAGTAACAATTGTTTATTTCAATTTAACAACAAAACAAATTTGGAAATCAGAGCCCATGAGCTCATCCAAAGTTGCAGCTACAACTATATAATAGAGAATGATTATTCTTCATTATTCAACAATCATCACGCCAGAATTTTATCTCGGTGCACCAATAAAAAAATATAGATCTATCATCAATAATGTTACATTGGAACTCCTATTCTATAATTATTTGGAAAAGCATAAACTATGAATAATATGTCATCCTTATTTAAAGAATCAATAATGTTCTTTCTGCTTTTTCAAAAACTATTTTTAAGATATTATTTTTTATACTGTGATAATTAATTATATACTAAGCTTTTATGTATCATTTAAAAGGGAGGGATTTTTTTTTTCTTTTTGTATAGTTTTTTTCCCTTTCAACTGTAATCATATCATCTCCGAATTTAAAGTGGGAAAACAATAGGACCAAAGGAGGTGTGAAAGTGAAATAAAAATGTAATGGAAAAAAAGGCATTAATAAAGAGCAACTCAAGAAAAGCTTTCTTGGCATATATTATATGGGGCCATAACTTACTTTAATTTTTTTTTTTAATTGGATTTTCATGGTTGAGAAAATGAGGGATGCCCGTGATTTGTCATAGATTCTTTTCAACAATAGAATACACAATCATCATATCTAGTAGCCGTTTGTCCATTCCCCTTTGTCATGTTAATATATAATTTAACTAATAATGGCATTTCACATAAAATAAATGACTCTATTCCAAACGGATGCTGCTCAAATAACTTATATAAACAATACTATGTATATTGATGGATGACTATTATTTGGATATAATGAGCATGAATGCATGATGACATAGACATACTAACAGTCTTAGTCAGATACTAAAATATAGCATAGAAGCAAAGAAAATTAATACATATATAGCTAATTGTAATTTATTTATGTGCGTCACATATATATATAGAACATGTGGAGAATAAATAACAGATTTAGAAAAAAGTTAAATCAAATATACGAACACACACACACCGGAGAATAAGTAACAGTTTAAAAATTAGTTAAATCAAATATACAAACACACACACTTGACATTATTATACGTACCCTCCTATTGAGTATAGTATTATTATTCTTGGTTCATCAAGAAGGACAAAAATAAAAAATAAAAGTTATTGTTCATGTAATAATATCTGGGTATCTAGTTAGGAGTTAATTTAAGGTTGGTTAAAACTTGAAAGTTAATAATAGATAAAGTAGAGGAAAAACTTAGTTTTTGCAAGGTCAAAACCTTCAATAAAATTGATAAATTAATACTTATCAAATCTGTATTAAATAACCTTTCAGTTTATTATTCGAGTTTATATAAAATGTCTAAGATTGTTGTAGAGAAGTTGATTTTCTTACAGAAAAAAATTTTTTGGAACAAAAAAGATAGAAAGAATGATATGGCTATGATTAAGTGAGAAGTGATGTAGGCTCCTAAAAGATTAGGCAGATTGGGAGTTAGAGATGCTTTGGTCCACAACACAACTCTTCTGTTTAAACGATGGTGGCGCTTTTCGAAAGAGGAGTGTCCGTTGTGGAAGAAAGTGATTTATTCCTGCAATAATTTAGATCTAAATATGCCTTTGGCCAACCAGAAATTACCTGCTCGGGAGGGTCTGTGAAGGGATATTTATCAGTTCATGAATCAAGAAGTGAGATAGAAGATGATTACTGAGTTGTCTATGGAGGTGGGAGATAGGAGAGGTACTCATTTTTGGGAGAATGTATGGCTTTTTGGTGGTTCGTTGAAAGATCGCTTTTCAAGACTCTTCTCTGTTTCAAACCAAAAAGGATAAGTGGTAGGAGATTATTGTGGGTTTTGGGATGGGTTAGAGTGGATATAGAACTTCCAATGGAGACGATAACTATTCCAATGAGAGTTGGATCTAGTAAACCAGCTACATGATGTATTAAGACTGGTCAGACTTGCATATATATGACAGAGAGGATAAATTTGTGTGGAAATATGATAAACAAAGTGTTTATTCAACTAACTCATTCGTGTAGGTAATGCAGGTGAAAATGATCTCGGAGGATATCACAAGCTACAGCTTTATTAAAACTATCTGAAATGAACTAGTTCCACCACGAGTGGAGTTATTTGTTTGATTTGTTTTGACTGGCATAGTCATTACGAAGGAGAGACAGAGTCAGTTTGGGGTTATTAACCAACAAGATATATTGTGTGTTTTATGTAACAAAAGTGTTGAGTTTGGTTACTACTTGTTTATTCGCTGTAATTTTTCTTGGCAGATTAAGTGTGCATGGGTATCGTGTGTTGGTAGACAATAATCTTATCCCAGTACGTTAAAGGAACATTTTTTAAATTGGACAAAATATCATAAAGGAAGGTGAAGTGCAAGCAATGGATAGTATAAAAAAATCTTTCAAAATAAAAAAAAAGGAGTTAAAAAAATTATCAACATGTTTTTTCTAAATTACAAAGAATGATTAGGTGTGGATTTATTTTGTTATTAATGACAATATTAAAAATAATAAAGAGATATTTGTTACTGTTTGTTTACTGAATTTGTCTTTTTGTTTGATTTGTTTTACTAATGTGTGTTCTCTGTACTCCATTTTAAATGTTGAGCTTCTCTTTTAAAAGTTAAAGGATTTGTTGATAATTAATAAAAATAAAAATAAATGGTTAGTGTATGTGATACCGCACATATCAAAGCAAACATAGCAGTAAAAGATAAACCAACTCCTAGATGAAGTTATTAATATTTTGGATTTATTCTGCTGGAAGTTGCATAAAAAATGCTGAAAGCTAAGGTGGAGAAAACCAATAAAGATAATTAGAATCATTCTTTACTCAAACAATTAAGTAAGATGATTCTCCTTGAAAAGACACATCCGCGAGTGAAAAATATTTTATTTATTATTAAAGTTTATGCACAACATGCACCAAATTTCGTCTCATATTAAGTGATAGTGGAACAGTACAAGTAGAATAATAATTTTCGCGGAATGCCAATTTGAAAACTAAAAATGGAGCAACAATTAACAACTACAACATATATAACTCCAGATTTTTCAATAAAAAATATTATATACACATTAAAAATTAATCATCAAATAAGTCACTATATTTATATATAAATATATTATTTAATTTATTTTATATTTTAATATATATTTTATATGAATGTGAATTAATTAGATGGCTCACTCACACTCTCTAGTGTCTAAAACGGCATAATATAGACACAGAGACAGAGTTGAGAGCTCACCTTGGATCATCCAACGCATGCTTGCCGCCGTCGCCATGCCTCTCACCAGATCCTTCGCGTCATGTGCTCGCGTCTAGTCTCCGTCTAAGCTCGACTGCTCGCGCCTCTCTCATCTCCGCGTTTGCTTGAGCAGTGCTTTCTGCTTGTGTCATCGTTGCGCCTCCTTCACAGGGGCAGAGCCAGGTGGTAGGAAAAGGGGGCAATGATTCCCCCTAATTTTAATTTTTTACATGTAAATTATATGTAAATTTCAGTTTAGTCCCCTTAAAATTTTATTTTAGTCTTAGTTTATTGTATAAATATTTTTGGCCTCCCTCTAATATTTTATCTAGTTCCGCCCCTGTTTTTAATTATATAAAATTAAAATATTTTTATTTTAATAAATAATATATATTATTTTTACACTCATAAAAGTATATATTAAGAATAAGATTTGATACACTGACACGTAACGATATTTAAATGTGTTTAAATATGTCCGAAAATTTTTTTTATTAAACAGTTCGTTGGATATAGCAGACAAGCATATCGAACGAATGCCAAAGAAATATCAAATTCAAAATGTGTCCGTCACATGAATACAACAACTCAACGAAATATCTGTACTTCATAGATATAACTCCATTTAGAACTTACCAAAGTAAATGCTATCTGATATTCTTTTTTTTTTTGAGAGGAAAAGCTCAACACAATAAGTGGAGCATTAAAAGACAACAAACAGAACCAACCTAAACAAAAATAAACAAATAACGGAATCAACTAACGTACAAAATACTAATAGATATTCCTTTGACATTTTTGGCATTGTCATCAACAACAAAAAAAATCCACACCTAACTATTCTTTATAATTAAAGTATAGGTGAATAATTTCATTAACACTTTTTTTTATTCTAAGAAATCTTTCTATTCTTTTTTATCCAAATGTTCTAAATAATCGAACAAAAACACATCATCCATCTCTTGCACTCGTGCTTACTAGCTAGTTAATAACTCAGTCCAAAATGTTCCCTTAGTATTTCCGAGCACGACCATTACCTACCGGCAAATGAAATTCATACACACCAAATCTACCAAAAAAAATTACAATCAATAAATAAGTAGTGACCATATTCAACACCTTTATTACATAATATACATACAATATCTCCCTAATTAATAATCCCAGATTAATTTATTCTTTTTTTCGTGTTGATCCTACCACTCAAAATAAACCAGATAAACAATTCAATTCTTGGTGAAACTATTCCAAAATATTCTAGTATTGTAGTCACAGTATATCTTGGAACTAGTCGGTAGAAAATTAATTAAAGAAGTTTTTTTTTTTCTTTTTTAACCCAAAGCAAAATATAGTGCGTGTGTGACAACATGACAAGTGTTTACAACATATATTAGTGTAGTATTTGCTAGTTTAATTTAGCTTCAGTGTGCAATAAGAGAACGAAAAATCAAAGATCTATCATCATGTAGGTAAAGAAATCGATCATAAGACAGAATTTGGGGGAATATACTGCTTCATAAATTGGGTTGAAGTTAAGATAAGATGTAAATGTCAAACGCTACTGTGCCTAAGCTAAGATCGTTCTTTACCATCATGTAACATTGTTGATTGATACATTATTGTCCCTGACCTGTCACGTGACTTTGCAAATGGCATGACTCGGGATACATATGCATAACTCCAACATATTTATCATCAACATTGATGATGACTTAATTTGATATTTGGATTCAATCTATCACGGATTATGGAACAAGCAACATATATTATAAATATATAGTAGAACCTAGCTACTAAGATTGGTAGAACCAGCTAATATTATAATTAAAAAACAGAATACCAAGACATGAGTCATCATCAGCCATATTTCGCTGGGAAATTAGGGTTTGAATAATGAAGACTTAATGAAGATCATATAGATTGCGATAAATGAAACACCTTGAACGTAGTGCACAAAGTGTATATATAATAATAAGTTTTGATAAGAATGCTCTAAGTATATTTATTTAATTAGAGTACTCGTTAAGGAATCAAATTGAAAATTAATATATTTAGAAGGATAGATTAGAATTATAATTTCAATTGAATTTTTCAGTTCTTCCTAAATATATTACCCAAATCATTGAACTCTAGTTAATATTCAGTCTACGTATCTTACTTAGGTTTGTGTAACATTGAATTGCATTGTTGCAGTCACTATTAACACTTATTTTGAAAGTTAAAATAGCGTCACTAATTCTAATTTGATCACATAATCAAGATCCATCATGAGCATGATTGAGAATTAAAGCAAGGAATCTCCTTATTTTGAGACAGTTGTCATGTGTATGTATATGTATCCAAATTCCAAACCCCTTTATGTCATTAATTTCTTGCACTGTAAGTAAAAAATATGTCTCTACAGTCTAAACTACGCCACATACAAGAAGATATAATAACAGTGTTTTCAGTGACTGACGCTGACCAATAATATATATGGGAAGGATTATGCACTGCAAATCCTCTATAACTATGATCTATAGATCTCTCCTCAAATTTTGTATGATTTACATTGCCCTTATTCCTTTCTTTAAATATAGTTTGTTTATTGTTTACTGTTGTATCCTATAGTTACATGAGATTATTCTATAGGAAGAATTTTAACTGTATCATACACAAATATTTCGATAATTTTAATTAATAGTTGATTTTAATTCTAAAAATTATATATATTATATATTAATTAATATCAACAATTAAAATTATTAGAATACTAGTGTTCCAGATACATTTAAAAACTTTCTTATACTATATTATTATATTTGGATCAAACGCAACAAATAAACATATACTTCACTTTTAATAGGTGCTGAAACTAATATTTTTCAGTAGATGTTAAATGAAAATGCTACTTGTACAATAAAATTTAGTCTTTATTCATCCTTTAAATTTAATATTTTATTATTTTAATTTTTTAATTAATCATATTTCCTATTTTTAAAGAACCACTTTCAATTTAAACTTTATCAACTAAAAAATCTCTAACTTCTTATCACTATAATAAATCATACTCCCTACTTTACTTGGAGTGCACTAACTTTTGCCCTTTTGCTCTCTCTTTCATAGAGACCATATTATTCTCTCATATAGTAAAGTTTTTCTGCTTCATATAAAAAAACTCATTAGTATTTTATCTACACATCTAAAACTAGAATATCATTATAAGCTCAGCTGGTCCAATTAAATACAAACACATTCAAAATTATATTGCCTTTAATTAATCAGAAAAAAATAATTATGTTACCTTTAATTAATCAGAAAAAAAATAAAACAAGAACAACATAAACACATCCAAAATTATGTTACCTTTCATTAATAGAGAAAAAAATAAAAAATAACATAAACAGACTTTAAAACTCATGTAAAAAATACATCTAAAATTAAATAAACAACATAAACATATTTACATCTAAATTATAGTTCTAAATTATATATTAAAAACAGAAACAATTGAATTTAAATACACATCTAAAATTATAAGAATGCACTCTAAATATTTTATAACACATCTAAAACTCATGTAAAAAAGCTTATATATATACATAAGAACATAATAAACGACGTAAACACATCCAAAATTAAAATATAAATTTATATATGTACACAAAAACATAATAAACAATATAAACACATATAAAATTATAAGAATGCATTTTAAAAGTGATGAAAAAAATAAAAAAATAACATAATAAAACTTAAAATGACAAAGAAAAAAAATGAAGAAAGAAAAAAATAGAATAAAATATCTATGAGAAGAAAAAAAGTAAAAAGCACTGTAAACCTAAAAAAAAAAGGGTTAATGAGAAGAGGAATCAAGGAATTGATACCGAGGCTGCCTGCTTGTATTTATAGACTAAGAAATAGCAGCGCCAACACGATAGTTTGTATTTTAAATGTATATATATTTAATTTAAAAAGACACTAAATTTATTTATAATTTTTAGATGTGTTTATTTTATTTATTTTTTAAATTATTGTAATAAAAGGCTGAATATTGTACCATTTTTAAAGGATATCTAGTTAAATTGGGTGTTAAAATGAGTTGGCTACGCTATCTAATAAACGTGTGTTGTTATTGGTGTGATAGAAAAAATTAGAAAATAAGTGGAAACAGCATAATATAGTAATTGGCAGGATAGTGTCGGGTACTTAAACCAAAAAATTTATATAAATTGAGGTGGTTATAGTTTGTTAATTTTTATTACAATTAGGTTTTTCCTTTTTCTTGTTACAGTTGATATTTTTTGGTAAGTAGGTAAACTGATTGAGGTGATTGGACTTACATTGTGTAAGGATGATCCAATATTAAAAAAAAAAATTAATACTAATACATTAACTAATACTCCTACATAAATTAACTAACTTAGTTCATAAATTCAAGAAAAAAAATTTACTTCATAAATTCTTATTTAATAATAAATGGTTGAATTGTTATCAAATAAACTAAATATTTTATTTTTCAAAATATCAACTAAAATAATATATTTACAAATTGAATATGTTAATTAAATCATTGTTTTAGTTGATATTTTAGGGTATGTTTATAATTAACAATAATATAAAATATTTTAATTTTATTTTTTTAACAATGATTTAATACGGTTAATTAAATAATAATATTTTTACTTATTTAGTGAAACACAGTCTAATTTATTTTATTTTTAAATTACAAAATTAAATTTTTTACAGTATTTATTTTTAAATCATTTAATTTATACTCAAATTTTATAATTTCAAATTAATATTCATTAATTTTAAAAATTATAAAGTATTTTTTTCTAAAATCAAATATACATCACTAATAATATAAACACATTGTATGACTATGTTTATTTTCATATTGCATACTTACTGTATATTACTAATTTTAAATATTTATTTTTTATTTAGTTAAATAAAAAACTAAATAAAAATAAAACATAACAAATATACATCACTAACAATACAAGCACATTGTATGGCTGCGTTTATTTTCATATTGCACTTCCATTACACTATACACACTAAATGTGTTTGAAGGATTTATTACAATACAAAAGTAAAAAAGGAATTGTATTGTGTATTGTTATTTGGTTTACAAGAGTATATATAAAGTAATACATAACAAAGTATATTAGATATAATATCCCCCCTCAAGTTGGCAGATAAATGTTTATCATGCCAAACTTGAAAATGAGATTGTTAAACTGAGCTAGAGTTACAGGCTTAGTAAACACATCAGCTAGTTGGTATTGTGTCCGAACGTGAATGAGATTCAGAAATCCTACCATTACTCACTCTCGAACAAAGTGACAATCGATTTCGATATGCTTTGTTCTCTCATGAAATGTGGGATTCGTTGCAATGTGGATGGCTGATTGTGAGTCACAAAAGAGCATAGAAGATGGGATGTCAACTTGAAAGTCAGAGAGAAGACCCTTCAACCAGGTTAATTCAGCTGCCACTGCTGCCATAGCCCAGTATTCAGATTCAGCGGAAGACCTTGAGACAGTGTGTTGCTTCTTTGATCTCCAGGAGATAAGGGAATCATCAATGAAAACGCAGTAACCAGTGACACTTCTTCTAGTGTCCGAGCAACCTACCCAATCAGCATCAGCGTATACCATAAGTCGCAGTTCTGACTTGGCAGAGAAGAGAAGGCCTTGTCCCACACTCCCTTTTAAGTACCTCAGTAAGTGGTGGAGAGCAGTAAGATGAGTGGTGGTTGGTTTGGATAGAAATTGACTCAATGTGGAGACAGCATATGTGATGTCGGGGCGTGATATTGTAAGGTACATTAGCCTCCCAATTATACGCCTATAAGTGGAAGGATCGTGCAATTGGTCCCCATCAAAGGCACTCATCCTCAGATTTGTCTCCATAGGTAAGGAACTCGGTTTAGCATCAACAAAGTTGGTGTCTTCCAATATGCTCAAGGTGTACTTTCTTTGGCTAAGGACAATGCCTTCAGGTGATCTTGCAAGTTCCAGCCCCAGAAAGTATTTTAAATCACCTAAAACCTTGAGTTTAAACATAGATTCTAACAAGTGTTGTACCTTGCACATCATTTTCTTGGAGGAGCTTGCCAAGATGATGTCGTCCACGTATACAAGTAAGTAGACTATGCTGTCACCTGTGCCAAAAGTGAAAAGGGAGTAGTCTCTCTTGGATTGTTTGAAATTGTGGCTCAATAATGTTGAGGAGAATTTAAAGAACCATTGTCTGGATGCTTGCTTTAGGCCATAGATGGACTTATTCAATTTGCACACAAGATTCGACTCCTTGGTCTTGTATCCAAGAGCCAAATCCATATAGACTTCCTCAAAGAGGTCACCATTAAGGAACACATTATTCACGTCCATTTGTAACAAAAACCAGTTATTGATGGCTGCTAGTGATAGAAGAATCCGAACAGTAGTTAATTTGGCCACTGGAGAAAAGGTATCTTTGTAATCTATCCCAGCTTGTTGCGTATATCCCTTTGCGACCAACCTCGCCTTGTATCTCTCCACTGATCCATCAGCCTTACACTTTACCTTGTATACCCATCTGCAGCCTATGGTGTGTTTTCCTTGTGGGAGAGGCGCCAAGGTCCATGTGTTAGTTTCTTCCATTGCTCGAAGCTCTTCATTCATGGCTTGTCGCCACTCTGGGTATTTCATAGCTTGGTGGTAGAAAGCAGGTTCAGGTATGGTGTTCACATTGGCTACAAAGTTCATGTATGATTTGGTTAAATATTTGGAATTGGTTATGGTGGCAACATTATGGCATTGGTAATCATGAAGATATTTTGGAGGGTTAGTTAGTCTAGTAGATCTTCTAAGGATAGGTTGAGATGATTGAGGTTCAAGGATAATATCATGATTGTGATCAGGTGTTAAAGGTATTGTTGGGTGATGAGGGTTGGAAGAATTGGTCAAGGATTGCTGAACTGGTGCTGAGCCATAAAGAGAAGTGTCTTGGAGCACTGTAGGCATCACCACATCTGGAAAATTATCCACAAAAGGGAACTGATCAGCTGGCAACTCACTGAAAGGAAATACACTTTCATTGAATGTGACGTCTCTGGATATGAAGAACCTCTTTGCCTCTAAATCATATAACTTGTATCCTTTATACCCTGAAGGATATCCAACAAAAACTGCTTTTACAGCCCTTGGAGAGAATTTGTTCCTCTGAGATATTAACGTGGATGCATGAACCAGACATCCGAAAACCCGTAGTGCATGATAATTTGGTTGCTTGAGGAATAATTTCTCATATGGTGACATGTGCTGTAGGGCTGGACTAGGCAACCTATTCACCAAGAAGGTAGCAGTCAGAATACATTCTCTCCAAAATTTGATGGGCACCTTGGACTGAAAAAAGAGGACTCTTGCAATATTAAGTAAGTGTTGATGCTTTCTTTCTACAACTGAATTCTGCTCGGGTCTCTCTACACATGAAAATTAGTGAATTATGCCCTTCAACTACAGAAAATCAGTGAGTAATAACTCCTTGGCATTGTCAGATCGAATCTGTTTTACTTTAACACTAAATTGAGTTTCCACCATGTTAACAAAATTCATAAGAATGTTAGTAGCATCGGATTTTTGTTTCAAAAGATAAGTCTAAGTAAATCTTGAATGATCATCTACAATTGTGAGAAAATATCTCATATTATTGTATGTGGAAGTACCATAAGGGCCCCAAATGTCACAGTGAATCAATTCAAAGGCATTATTACAGAAATTATTTTGTGACTGGAAAGAAAGACGCTTAAGTTTTGCTAATGGACATACAGGACAATTTGAATGATTGTGTTTAATGGATTTTAATGACAGAACATGACTCAATTTAATCAAAATCTTTTCAGATGTGTGGCCCAAACGAGCATGCCAAATATCACTACTAACAAAAGACGCTTGATGACAAGAACCAGTAATGTGTGTGGAAGGTGCTATGGAAGGTGATTGCAGCACAAACAAATCATCTAACTCATCACCTTTGCCAATCACCTTCTTGGAGATCTTGTCCTGTATAATAAAAGAGAGGTCAGAGCAGGTAACCATGCAACAAGACAATTTTAGTAAAGAACTTACAGAAAGTAAATTCACCCGAAAAGAAGGAATAAAAATGACATTGTAGAGGGTTAGATGGGGGCTAAGAATGACACTGCCAGTGGCTAAGGCCTTAATTCTAGTTTGATCTGGTAGGGCTACAAAATGATTAAGTAATGGTTGCGGGTTGATAAGAGCAGAGAAGGAGTTGGTTATGTGTGTAGTTGCCCCTGAATCAATGATCCAGGAGCTGGACATTGCCTTTTGATTCATGTAACATGAAGAAAATATTTCACCTGCACATATTTCAGGTTCTATGGCTTGCATTGCTTGCTGAGTCTAAAGCAACGCCATTAACTGATTGTATTGTGATGCTGTAAGTGAGAATCCGTTGCTTGGCTGAGAATCTTGATTTTCTTGGCTTGGCTCAAGCTTGTCGACATGATTCACCTGAGTGACTTGACGAGTATTTCTGCTCTGTGAGTAGCCCGGTGGATAGCCATGCAATTTGTAGCACTTTTCTGCTGTGTGGCCGAGATAGCCACAGTGTGCACATTGAGGACGATCTTTCTTGCCTTTCATCTTAGATCCAGAAGTTGCCATGAGTCTTGGAGCTTGCTTCACGGCAAAAGCCATGTGTTGAGGTGGTTGAGATGAAGTGAGTGCTTTCTGTTTCTCCTCTTGCAACACTAATGAGAAAACTTTTTCGATTAGAGGTAGGGGATCTGAGAGCAGAATTTGACTCCTCACATTTGTCAAATTGTCATTCAATCCCATGAGGAATAGCATGACGTATTATTGATCGAGATACGCTTGGATGACCTTCACTCCACCACAAGAACAAGCAACAAGAGGCTTAAAGGTGTTGAGTTCTTCCCAAAGAATCTTCAGTTTTGTGAAGTACTGTGAAACAGTGAGAGATCCTTGAGTTAGTGTCATCAGTGATTTCTTTAACTCAAAAATTCGAGGCGCGTTGCTTTGGGAGAACCTAGCTTCCAGATCTTGCCATAAAAGTGCAGCTGAGCCAGCGTAAATCACGCTTGCTGCGATATCTTTTGAAATCGAGCAACCAAGTAGTGACTATATCATTGGTGCATTGCCATGTTTCTGCATAGGGTCTGGTTTTGGGAGGGAGTCATCAATGAACCCGATTTTGCGCTTTCCACTGAGTGCGAGACGCATCGATCGACACCAAGAAGCATAGTTATCTTCTTGAAGTGGTTGAGAAGTATGAGCCCTGGGTGATCACTTGAATGAAGTGTATAAGCGCCAGGAATTGACGAACGTAGCATCGAAGCCGGAGGAGCCGCCTGTGACGGACCTCATTTGAAAGGGTCGACATCGTTGCTCAGAAATTAGTCAAGAAGAAATCAAGAATAGAAAGAATCAAAAGAATCGAAAGAATCGATTGAGAAAAAGGAGAAATTTAAGTGGTTATGATGTTCATGATGAGTATAAGAGAGGATCGTAGCAAGAAAATTAGGGAATTTTCTCGGAAAGGGTTATCAAAGAGGGAAAAAGGGGAAAAGCTTAAAATTTCTCATCTGATATTATATTACAATACAAAAGTAAAAAAGGAATTGTATTGTGTATTGTTATTTGGTTTACAAGAGTATATATACACTGGAGTACGAAAGTAATAGATAACAAAGTATATTAGATATAATAGGATAACAACATGAATGGCTGCCGTAAGTATATCTGCCATATGCTCCTTTTTTTTAACACCTTGATATTTATATAGTTTAATATTAATTATAAGAACAAAATTTAGAAATTTGATGAAAATTATAAATTGGACTAGACAACATAGTTATTATATCACTCATTTTCTAACATAGTTACAATAAATCCTTGTAATCTTTAAATATTTGTTATGTTTTATTTTTTATTTAATTAAAATTAGTAATATGCAGTAAGTACGCAATATAAAAATAAATGTAGCCATACAAGGTGCTTATATTTGTTGGTGATATATATTTGATTTTTGAAAAAAAAAAGTTGTCTTATCATTTTAAAATTAATAAATATTAATTTAAAATTAAAAAAAATGAGTATGAATTAAATGATTTAAAAATAAAAAAAAACTGTAAAGAAAATTAATTTTATAATTCAAAAATAAAATTAATTAAATTGTGTTCCGTTAAATGAGTGAGAATGTTATTATTTAATTAACTGTATTAAATCATTGTTAACAAGTAGATTCAAATTTGTAAATATATTATTTTAATTGATATTTTGAAAAATAAAATATTTAGTTTATTTGATAACAATTCAACCATTTATTATTAAATAAGAACTTATGAAGTAAGTTTTTTTTCTTGAATTTATGAATTAAGTTAGTTAATTTATGTAGGAGTATTAGTTAATGTATTAGTATTAAAATTTTTATTTTTAAAATATATGATTATTCTTATATAATGTAAGCCCAATCACCCCAATTAGTCTATTTACTTACCAAAAAATCTCAACTGTAACAAAAAAAAAAGAAAAAATCCAATTGTAATAAAAATTAACAAGCTATAACCACTTCAATTTATACAAATTTTTTGTTTAAGTACCCGACACTATCCTGTTAATTACTGTATGGGTAATGCTATTGTGCTGAAGGAAAAAATTTTCCTCATGTGCTGAAGAGGTGTGGCACTAGAACAAAGGTGACGTGTGTCTTTTATATTGATAGATAATTTTTATGTCAAAGCAGTATATGTTAAGATCATGAATGTTAATTATATTAGATTAATTTATTTTTAAGGATGATAATTTATTTGTTGGACTTTATTGGTTTTGTAAAACGTTCAACTTTAAATTTTATGTGAATATTATCTATCAAGTAGAAATTAGTCCATGAAATAATAAACTAAAATAATAATAATAACAAAAATAATATTCTTTTAAAATAATAATAATAATAATAATAATAATAATAATAATAATAATAATAATAAGAAAGAGTTAGGATATC
>NC_029775.3:4986769-5020577 GCF_000817695.3 Arachis duranensis | reverse complement strand
TTATTATTTTCTTAAGTTGTTACTTTTTAAATTAAAATATTAAAGTAAATAGAATTATCAATCTTATTAAAATGTAAGGTTATTTATACTATTTAAAAAATAATAATTTGATATTTTTCTATACTTAATTCAATTTCTAATGTTATTTTGACAAAATTGAATTAATTTTGGAAATTTTATTTAAAAATTTAAAATTTGTACTAGCTAATTAAAAAACTCTATTTAAAAATTTAAAATTTGAAATTATAATACTAATTCCTAATTAAGTGACTTCTTAACCATTTCGATTTTTAAATTTAAATTTTTTTACTTGCCACATTTATAAATTTTCTCTTTACTCAATTTATATTGTTATCTTTTAAATTGTTTCTAAAATTTTTTAAATTTAAACTTTTTTTTCTCTTTTTAAATATTTTTTCTCTTAATTTTCACACTTATTATCATATAAAAATATTTTAATATTTATAATAACTAAAACTTTTTTACATATTATAGTACATGCATGAAAGTAAATATTAAAATTATAACATATTAAGTAACTTCATTAAAATAATTATATTTTATTTAAAAATATGTTTCAAATGCATATAACAAAGTTATTAGAATAATTTATTTATATTATTTTATAACATATTTATTTATGATATGAAACATAAAAATATAACTTATTGTTACAATAATATTCAATAAAATAAACTAATAAAAAATAGATAATTTTTTATATTTTATTGAATCCAAAATAAAAAAATTATAAGAATTAAGATAATTTTTTATATAACAAACACTTATTAATATTTTTTAATTAAAAAATATTAATTATGATTATATATATTACTAAATATATAATATTATATTTTTTATTATTTTATGGAGTAATTCCTATGATCTTATCTGTTGGATAATATTCACAAAAAAACCTAAAGTTGCCAAAATTTTTCAAAATCAATAAATCCTAATAAACAAATTATCATCATTAAAAGTAAATTAAACTAATATACTAAATATTCATGATGTTAATATATTATACCTATTTTACTTTAACACAAAATTTGTTTAAAGTATGAAAATAACACTGACACGTGTCACCGCTTTTCTAATGTCATGTCTCTTCAGCACATGAAGAAAAATTTTTCCTTTAACACGGTAGAATTTTCTCTACTGTATTCTACTATTTTTACTTATTTTTTGATTTTTTCCGCCACACCAACAGCAACACGTATTTATTAGATAGCGTGACAAGCTCATTTCAGCACCTACTGAAAAATATTAGTTTCAGCAACATAACGTAGCTATATATTTTTTGTAACTAAAAAAAAAAAATCCTACATGCAACCACAAAATACTAGAGAAACATGTGCTTAGCTATATCACCTATGAATTTATTATTTTGGATATAATGTGAGTAATGTCAATGAAATATATATTAAAAAAAGAGCGAGGAAGAAAAGAAAGAATTCGGTGTTGTTCTTGTATTATATTGTTGATTAACTGAACTAAGGAACAACATTAATTTTAAAACTAAGAAATAAAATCACATGTGCTCCTATGCAATTAAATTTGAATCATTTTAGTTGCGCATAGTAAAAATAGAAAATGTGTGAACAAATATTTGGGCTTATTCTTAGACAAAGGGCCTGAATATTAAAATAATAATAATTATTAATCAACTTGAATTAGTCTAACTTATTAATATGCTTAAACAAGTGTTAAGAGATTAGATTCATGCTTTGTATATGTAGCAACTTATTAACCGACTACAAATTCATAATAAAACTGCGATTCGTAACGAATTAGTTATTATCTTGTCAAATTAAAGAATACCTAAGAAATAAAAAGATTATTATTTGAAGTAATTCTATATAAGTCAGATTTAAAAAAAAAAAAAAGTAGATATGGATTTTTTGTTTATTGAAACGGATCCTAAACCCAAAGAAAGAGACTAGATACAAAGGAACAGGGTGCATGCGAATTCTTGGGTCTGAAATCTGACTAGTTCTGAATGTCCATATTGTTTTATTTTTAAGAAAAAAAACTTTTTTTGGATGGTATGTATGTTAATATTTTGGACATTTCTGGGCCGAAGCCTAATTAGGATGATATCTATACTCTTTTCTTGAGGAAAATTATAAATAGAATGGATTAGGTTTGGGCCAGTTTCTCTATCCTCATTTAACAGACAATCTGGGCTTAAAGCTTGGTTTGTGGTTGACGAAAAAGCCTGGTTTGGGATTTTTTTATTAAATTTTTAAATAATAATTATTAAGAAAAAATACGTCTAATGTATTAATAAGTGTTCCTATCAAATAGTAAAACATGACTTACTCAATAATAATGTTAATGGTTTGCTATTTTATGACCATATTTCTTTTATTATTTTATCATAATGATCATAGAATATTATAGCATATATAAGTGATCATTTAGATTACTAATTCGTAGACAACGTAAATTATCTATAATTTATATTATGTTATATCAAACAAGATAATGTAGTAGATTTAATTTTTTTTGTTTTCTACGGTATCTCCCAACTCGACAGGTTAAGGACTAATTCGTTGCGGATCTGAACTCTATTTAAGGGTCTGCCGCTGGCCAATGTCCAATGGATTGCTGCATACACAAAACAGGATTCGACACTTGTTTAAGCGGACGAGTGAGATGACTACTGGACCAACCAAAGTTGATTAGTAGACCTAATTAACTTAAGTAAAATAGACTAATACGACAATATAAATAGATTGCACCTTAACTTGTAAACACTATATCTATTCAAAGGATTTTTTTTAATATTGGGCCAAAGGTGGTGTTACCCACCAAAATGATCCAATTGGAAAATTTAATGGCGCTATGAAAAAAAGTCAGATGCCGCAAAGAAGACGTCAACGCCGTTTTGTGGAAAACGTCACTGACGTGTTGATGAAAACGTCACTGACATTTTGTTGTGCATAATTAATACGTGGCAGATTCCTCTCTCTTCTCATACGTTGATGAAAACGCTAATTCTCTTCTTCCTTTATTCTTTCTTCTTCATTTTATAGTCTTCGTTATTCATTCTGTTTGAAGAAGTTGAAAGTTGCCATTTTTTTACCCCATATTCTCATAACAAAAAAATGGCAGCCCCACATTTCCGCAACAAGAAAAATGGCAGCCAGTGAAAGATTAAAAGAAGTTAGTATTTTAAACGTTTTATTAGTAGTTAGTTAGAGTTAATCCTATTGTTTTGAACTAAAAGTAGAAAAAAAAGAAAACAGTATATAATATTTTTAAAATAATTTTTTGTTACGTAGATAAATAAATTAATTATTAGTTGATTATGAGTAGTTAAAAAATATATTTTTTTGTTATAGTTATAGTAATAGTATTAATTGTTAGCGTTGATAAATTATGTTAGTGTATATTATTCGTTAAATTTATTAAAAAATTTTAATAATTTTAGTTTTATTTAAAATAATTGATTTCAAAACAGAATTATTCACTACTAGAAAATTAGTTATTACAGACGGATATTTCCGACAGATTTTATCCCACGAAAATACAGACAGAACTTATTTTTTGTCGGAAAATAAAAAATATAAATTAACATAAATTACAGACAAAAAATAGAATCCGTCGATAATTCTGTCTGTAAAATTAATTTTTTTCGTAGGAAATAGTTACAGACAGAAAATCCGTCTATAATTTAAAATATTCCGTTGGTAATTTTGAGTTAAACCTAACTCTCCCTTTATCCTCTCGAGCTCCACACTCCAAATGAGAACTTCGGAGTCATCTTCCTCTCCATTCACGCTCCAAACCTTTCTCCTCAGCGCCTTCATCCACCACATTCTTCCATCATCAACACCTTTGGGACTTCCATCACTCTCGTCGTCGTCAATCATCGTTGTTCCCGTCCTGTCCCTTCTCTTCCCCTCTTTTACGAGGACAAACCCTAATCCTCCTTCAACGAATTTTTCTTCTCTTCAAACCTAACACCGATGGTGAGTATTTGAATTTTCTACTATATTTTCTCCCAGTTTTTGATACATGAAATTTCATTATTACAATATAATTTTCATGTCGTGTTAGTTTAATTGATGTTTAATTTCATTTTCAATTTGGGATTAAGCTAGCGTTTGCCTTTGATTTTGTGATTTATTTGGTTGCTATGATGAATTTTTTATTTAATCAAAGCATTTGGAATGATGCACGTAAGATGTTTGATGAAAAGTCTCAGAAACGGGATATTGATTTGGAATGACACATTTGGCAATGATTGGTATATGAGTGTAAGAAAAATGTGTGGGAAAAAAGTGGGAAAGAGGAAGAGGAATACGCCCCACTAATGATCAAGTTTACATTGAAGAAAATAATGAGCAATAGATTAGTATATTATTAGAATTTAGGCTATTTATGTTTACGACTTCATGCCTTTTATGCTTGCTTAGTGTTTATTACTTATGCATAACTGTTGGACTATATATGAACATGTATACCTTTCTTTATTTATTTAGTTTTAATGTGGTGCACCTTTCTTTGTTTTTGTCAACAGAGATGTGCTCTTTTATTTTTCATTCTTGAATTCCTTCGGTCCACATCTTTTGTTCTTTTTTTTCTTGTTTCTTTTCTTATTATAATCAATCTAGATTTTTAATTATATATAATTAAATAATAATTTTCAATTATATATACATAATTCATGCATTCGGTTATATTTTTATTTCTTAATTTAGTTTGTGTTTGTGCAGTAAACTGATTACAAATAGAATCTCTAGTCATGCTAGATGAGTTTTGACACAATTAATAAGTTTTGAGTAATTTTGACACACTTAATAAGTTTTGAGTAATTTGAGGAACATAGAGAATATTAAGTAATTTATATTGGACATTATTTTTATCAATTAAGCAAGAAACTCCAGAATTTTAAATAGAAATACATGTGCTAGTTTTGTCACATTTACCGACATTTTCAGCAGGGCAAGTTTGAGATTCACCAATCTATATATATAAAGCTCATTTAAATAAAATTCAAGTGCACAAGTATTCAAATTGAAGTTGGAACATGGACGTGTAACACTAAACTTTGCATGCTGTTGTTTGTATTTGTGTTGCATTATTTGGTATCTCTGTACGATTCATCTTCTTTTGGTTTTTGTAACAGAGACTGGCAGTGAGGATGATGGCCTTTTGGATCTGAGTGAAGATGATTTTTTTTCGTTGGGAGTTCTAGTGATGAAGCAGATACAAATCATGAATGGACAGACAAAAGTACGAGGTGGGTAGACATGTTTTACAACTTAAGCAGTTATTATATTATGAAAATTCATATACTCGCAGCAAGGTAAACGATGTTAAGAAGAGCAACTGGAGTATACCTGTTTGTGATGCTAGTATGGTCAAATTGAAGCCAGTAAATGGGTGTCAATGAGTGGTCAAATTGTTGATGCTAGTATGGTCAAATTGAAGCCAGTAAATGGGTGTCAATGAGTGGTCAAATTGTTGATGCTAGTATGGTCAAATTGAAGCAATGTAAACGATGTTAAGAAGAGCAACTTAGTTACAAGAGTTTATTAGTAGTGGGTGTTAGCTGTTAGTACTGATGCTTTTCTATAAATATATATAGTGCTAGCCCCCTGTTTCAATATACATATTACTCCATCTGTTTCTGCTCTTTCACTTATTATTCTCTCCATTCTTTTTCTTGTTGTGAGATTCACTAATTAACAAACAAGAACATGGAGTGGTGGGTGTCAATGCCAAAAGTGGAGTTGCATGCTCATCTCAATGGATCCATTAGAGACTCCACAGTGCTGTATGTATATCCATATCTCTATCTTCTGATTTTCATCATCCTTTTATTTTTTTAATTATTATCTATATTCATTTATTTTTGCAGAGAACTCATAAAAGCCTTAGGTGAAAAGGGTGTGATAAATTTTTCTCAAGTGGAGCATATTATCATGAAGTGTATATGTATCATGAAGAGTATGTGTATATATAATTAATAACCTTTATTATTATTATTATTATTATTATTATTATTATTATTATTATTATTATTTTTCTTTTTGGCTCCTAAAAGACAAACACAACCTATAATGTCCCTCATGTGGTTCTCTTTATGTTCCTACTTGATTTTGATTCTTGATGTATTGTGTGTAAGCTTTTTAGCTCAATTTTGTTAACAACAGCATCCATAGTAAGGGTCTAGTGCATCTGGCAAAGCAGTGTCTGGTGGCATGTCCAATGATGAAAAAAAAAATCAGGTATGCAGTATGAGCAGTAATTGCTTTTCTCCTTATTTTTTTATTTAATAGTATCTTTTGCCCATTCTTTCAGAGACAGATTTCTGCTAGAGCTTTAATGCCCCTTCCTCGCCCCTCAAACAAGAAGCTGTCAAGGTGTAAATATATCAACCATTTTAAAATACCCCCATTTTAAAATGGTGAATCTTATGATAACTATGAATATGCTAGTTATGACAACACTTAAAAAGTATAGTTTAAATTAAGATCATAGTTTTATATTAACTGGTAACATTTTTAATTTAATCACACTTTCATATTAACTGGCACGGTTTAGTTCGAGTTGGTTAGAGCGTTGGATGAAAGAAAGAGAAAACATAGATTTAGCCATGAATTAAGAATTTAGACCTTAGGAATATGCATTGGTTTATACACAGTTTGAATTTTCAAGATTCATACCATTGTGTAAAAATATTTATGGTCTTGTTGACTTGATGTTATCATCTAATTTATGTATGCAGTTCTTTCTCATCTTTTCATTTTCTTTCAGTATTCTTGTCTTGTCAACAGGATTGCTTAACTGTTTTAGCCAACTAACAGTCGTCTTGATGCGACCATCAGTCTAACTGACCTAATTTAATTGTTCTCTGTGCCAGATTTGCCAAGTCTTGATTGCAATGCAGAGGGGTGATAACTTAAGGGCCGAGGTTCTAAATTTATTGCATAAGCATATATCTCTTGATCATATGTTGTGTTGTGAAATCCATCTTGGAAATTTTATCTGCTTTGGTTGATCACCCTTAATGATATCTTGTGGACCTCGTATTACTCTATTGAAAATGCTAACTTAAGAATGTTCTCCTTTGCCACTTGTGAAATGTCAGGATTATATGCTTTTTGACCCTTTCATATATCATGGGATGGCTGAACTGCATGACAAGCACAGAGAAATGCGCCTTGGTGTTGATAACACGTCTTATGAGGTAAAAAACAAATGATTGTTATTCCTCTACATTGGAAATGTTTCTGCGATTTCTTCTGACTTCAAGTCGAACTGCAGGAATTGTTGGCATTGGAGGAGCGAATTGGAGATGTCAGCACTGGATTGAGCGAGGATGTCATTATGAAGTCGATGAAACAGCAAATATACATGTCTGTTATGGCGGAGTCTTCTACAGATCTTGAGCCTTGTTGTATCTGTCAGGTAAGAGTTATGGTCTCAGCTAATTAAGGTGCAATTACAAGTTGGGAAGGAAACAACTCAATGAGTAAAAGGGAGTCTGTCTTACTCTTGAAACCCTTTTATTATTCTATCTTTTCCTCCAAGACCCAAATTCCCCAACACACCCTTAAAGTAAAGAGGGGATTCTCTCCCAATTGACAGCATCATTGCTCCATTTGAAGTTGAGACAGATTGAGATTTGTCAGGTAAGAATCTCTATCCTTTCTCATTTTTTCATTCTGTTGTGAACTGAAATGCAGCTAACTAACAGCTGCCATAAACAGGAGGAAAACAAAATCCTAGAGAAAATACACCGCCAAAAGATTTTGGAAGTTGAAAAGCTTAGCCCAACTATTTAAGAACTCGAGGAAACCATCTTAGCAAGCCGAGCCACTACTAATGCCATTCGTGATTACCAACGGCGGATTTTTGAGCTGCTAGTAGGCATATCTTGAACTCATTTTCTCATATAATATCTGACTGGTTAGTATGTGTGGTAACTTGGAGTTGCACCATCATGCTGGAGGAGAAGAAAACATTGGAGAGGGAACTAGCAAGGGAAAAAATGGACTTGGTATAGTTTTAGTATGGTTCGGATGAGGACTATGATGATGAGGATGAAGATGACACTGAAAATTATAGTTGATAGTTTTAGTTTGGTTGAACAATATACTGGAAATTATAGTTGATGATCAATACATTTTGTTTATATTTTGAATTATATTGACTTGCTTGTTTATAGTACTTTTCTTTTAGTTTGATAATACGATGAATTTGTTTATTTTTTGAAATATTATAAATATTCTAATACAAATTAAAAAATTTGTACTAAATTTATATTTATTTTGTATGAAAATAAGTTTATTTTTGTAATTAGAAAAATAAAAAATTCTATTTTACTTTACTGATGGATTTACAGACGGATTTTCTGTCTGTAATCAGAGTGTGAGATGATTTTTCAAAGTTCAAATTACAGACGAAAAATTTGTCAGAAAATCTGTCTGTAATTATAGACGGAAAATTCGTCTGAAAATCTGTCTGTAATTACAGACAAAAAATCCGTCTGAAAATCCGTCTGTAATTACAGACAGAAAATCCGTCTAAAAATTTCTCTGTAATTACAGACGGAAAATCCGTCTGAAAATCTGTCTGTAATTACAGACAGAAAATCCGTCCGTAACTGGTAAAAATCTGTCGGTAATTTTTCGACGGAAAAAAAATCCGTCGGTAAATAATTTCTGACGGGGCTTTTACAGAGGGACAAAATCTGTCGGTAATTTTGTCGGTAACAAAAAATCCGTCTATAATAAAGACTAAATCTGTCTGTAAATCTGTCTGTATTAATCCATTTTCTAGTTGTGATTTATTTAATTCGGATATAATTTTTTAGTGATTTAGGTTTTTAGGTTAAAATTTAACTAAAATATATAGCTTTGATTATTATTTAATGAGTATGGGTTATTTTTAAAGAATTTTTTATATAAAATATTAGATGTTTCCATTTTTATTAGTTTAAATTTTTAGTTTATATATGTAATGCGTGAAGTTTTTAATAATAAAAATGTTTTTTTTTTTTGTTTAAGGATAAGAAAAACAAAGAAAACACACTAAACACTAGGGACGTAGTCTCATTGCAACAACACTGTTAAATCTTTACAAGACTTATTCTATTTCAATTGCTGTATGCAATTAGATGCTGCATATTTAACCAAAGCATCAACAATTTGGTTGGCATCTCTTTAAATTAGATTGACTTCTGCTCTCCAATTCCAGCTTAAGACCTCTTTGATTTTAGTCACCAAATCATTATTAGAACTTTGCACTTGGTTGTTTCTATCATTAACAAGGATAAAAGCATCCAAACAATCCGTTTCGCAAGTGACCTCTCTAAACCCAACTTCCCATGCTAGAATTAGCCCTCATCAAATTGCAAAAAGCTCGCTTCGAAGAATAGTAGCATGTGGTAAAGAACCAGCACAACCACGCAACCAAGAGCCATTATAATCAAGCAGTACACACCCAAAACCAACAAATTCACCAAATATACTAGCATCACAGTTTACTTTAACCGAAAATTGGGTAGGAGGAGACCAAGAAAGCAGCAAATAAGAAGGAGTAGACACATGATGTATAAATAAGAACTTATGAAGTCCAAATTGAGAAGCATGAATGAGATCTATAACCTTACCCATTCTCCATGGATTAGCTGGATTAAAAACATCATTGTTACGATCCCTCCAAATTTACCAAATAGTCGCCGAGAAGAGGAAGTCATTGGAATTCATGCCACTGTGCAACCAACAATCTAACTGTTGACCGTGAACTTCCAAATTCAAACTATGTCAGATAGCTTTGGCCTTGGGGCACTCACAAAGACAGTGAGAAATCATTTCAGGTTCAGCATTACACCGAGGGCACAAATCAAAGCTGCCCAAACCTCTATGAAATCGAAAAGCAGTTGTTGGAATTGCATTATGAATACATAGCCAAATGAAAATTTTGTACTTTTCGGGAACTCGGGTCCGCCATAACCAAAGCCAATTGGTCTGCTCCTCCCAACCGAAAACACGCTTACAAAGCCACAAGTAGCCATTTCTAGAAGAATAAATATTGGAAGGAGTTGTTGACCACCTCCAACCAGCCCCTTCACCCGTTTGACAATCTGGATTATACAAAAGAATACTCTGTTTAACAAGGTCAGGTAAGGGAGTGTGGCACTTCTCAAGCTTCCACTGTCCATCCTCCCAAAAATCACTGATATTACTCTCAAAATAAAAAATATGAACATACGGCACTTATTTGGCCAAGGGACCTTCCATCCTCCATTTTCCAAACCAAAAGGATTGGTTAAGAGGACCAATATTCCATGTGAAACCATCTCTTAAAAGATTAAATGCCTTGCAAATACTCCTCCATATATGAGATGCATTTCTCGGAGGCATAAATAGACTAGTATCAAACTTTTTGAGGTATTTATGAAAAATCAGTTGGACACAAAGCTTCTCCGGACAGTTAAAGAGTTGCCAAATTAGCTTTCCTATCAAAGCAACATTAGCGCAAGCTGGATCTCTAATGTCAAGCCCACTAAATTTCTTTGAGGTGACAACTGTATTTCAATTAGTCAGACTTAAACCCCTTCCATCAACCTTTCCTTCCACAGAAAAAGCTGCATCATAGAAGTAATCTTATCAGATACAAAGGAAGGGAACAAAGATACCTGCATTCGATAAGTTGGAATGGAAGCTGCTACTAAATTAATGAGACAAAGCCTGTCGGCTCTATTGAGAAGTCTGCCCTTCCAGTTAGCAAGCCTACCTTTGATTTTATCCACAATACCATTAAAAGAGGCTCTAGTAACTCTAGCATGGTGAAGATTAACTCCAAGATATTTATCCAAGTCTTGGGTAAAGCGGATAGAAGAGACACCAGTGAAAAGCTCTTTCCTTCTATTATTGACATTCTTAGAGCACAGGGCCTTTGATTTGGCCAAATTAATCTTCATCCCCGATACTCTACAGAAGCTTTGGAGGGCATGCATAACACATTCTACCTGAGATTTTTGCGCTTTACAAAAAAGAAGAAGATCGTCTGCAAACATGAGATGAGAAATTCTAGGACCACCCCTAATCACTGCCACTGGATCCCAAAGGCCCGAATCAACCTGATTAGCAATGTACCCAACTAGGCGCTCCATACATAAAACAAAAATTACTCTCTTCAGGCCTTGCTGACCTAAACTCTGACAGAGTACACTCTTAAGTCCTTTATATGTTATTGAAAGAGGAACAACAATAACACGTGGATTCTCACACAAAAAACTCACACCTTCATGTGTATCATACAAAATCTGACCATTGAAATATATTTTTAAACTAACAGAACTCTCCATTTTATATACTTGTTATATTTACCCACAACTTATTTCACTCAACAAATGCAGAACAACTTCAACTGCTAAAGAATGAAGAACAACTTCAGCAGCTAAAGAACTAAGAACAACTTCAACTGCTAAAGAAGAAAGAGCTCTAAGCTCTCTAGAAATTTGAAGGCAAATAACTTTGTGTTGTTCACTTTCTACTCTACTCAACATCTTTCTCGCATAACACTAGCGTACCTTATGTAGCTAATTTTATATTTTTTTATTCACACTTGTACTAAATGTCACCACCGTTTTGACCATTCTCAACGGTAAAATTTGTTTAAGCACAAAACGGTACTGCTAGTTTCTATTTTTAAATTAAAAAAATTTTGTTCCCTGGACAAAATGGCAGCGCCATTTTCAACTTTGTTCACTATTTTAATTATTTATTTCTAACAAAACTGTAGTGCCGTTTTGGTTTTATGCATTAAAAAAATTTAACTCAAACACAAAACGTCTTCACCGTTTTGTGTGTTTGACAAAAAATTCTTTTTCTCCCGTAACAATGTTAAACTCATCTAAAGAAAAATATTAAAAAAAACACACCCCTTTTCACAATATTTAAAAAACTCAGCCCTAATCAAAGATATAACAGTAAAACAAAAACGAAACAAATATTTGAAAGAATAAAAAAGAGTTGTTTTTTTTTAAAATATTTCAAGGAAAAAAAAGAAGCAAATGAGATCTGTGAGTTAATACTCAAAATGGCCCCTGAAATTTGACCTTCGACGCAATTTAGCCCTTAAACTTTTAATTGACTCAAATTGTACCCTAAAATTTTGACACGTGCCTCAATTTTGCCCTTCCGATGTTTTCCGTCACCGGAAAGCTGACTTGGCAATTTTAAATGACACGTGGCACTGTAACAGTTAGATGACATGGCCAAAATTTTCAGGGCATCAATTTAACCCCTCACAATTTGAATATAAAATCTAGCACAACTCCAATTCCCCCAAAAAATTCTGCAGAAAGCTTTGGAGCAACCGTTTGCCACTTTGTGAAAATCTCAGAACCACCATCATCAAGATTCTTTGAAACCTCAAAGATGGTAAATTTTGATGGAACTTGGACAAGCTTAATCTTCCATGTTGTGATAACACCAAAGCTTGAACTTCCTCTACCCCTTATGGCCCAAAACATATCTTTTTTCATTGTTCTTATCAGCTGCTAGGCCATATTTCCTGAAGATGGTGTCAAATCCACCTCCACTCAAGTGTCTTCCAATGCCAATTGTAACGCAACTCCCAGCAGGGAAGCCATGAACCTTGCTTCTATTCGCAATTGCGTAGTAGAGTTTTTCGAGAGTAGTACCTGATTGAACTCACGCTATTTCATCTTCCATGTTAATGGTACTTCATAACATGATATTCGACTTTTTTATTTAAATAAATATTTAAAATATTTAATTCCTAAAATACGCATAATGAAAAAGAGATATCAAAATGTACGTTTGTTACAAAAAAAATGTACATGTTCACTTTGTGAAAGCTTCTCGCAAAATGAAATTGAACTCCAAATTATATGTAGTAGGATGATGTCAAGAGTGAGTTGCAGAAATCTGCATTCTTTCTCTTTCGTTTTGCAAGAGATCGAATTTTAGTTTTTTTATGTGATTTTTAAATAATTTTTCAAAGATTCTTTTAAAATTTTAGAACAAATGTATAAATAGTATGTTAAATATAAATATTATTTGTTACTAATAAAAATAAAAGTTTATCTATTTTGTGTATTAAAGAGACATGTTAAGTTTATAAATTAATAAATTTTTTATTGAAAATATGAAAATATTTAAAATTTTCATGTATTTATTTTTTATTTATTAAATGAAAATATTTAAAATTTTTTAATAATAAATTTATCATGTGTATTTAGGACACACATTAACTACTATGATTTGGGAGAATTGGGGCTGCACTATGTTTTATGTTCAAATTGTGAGGGATTAAATTGATGCTTTAAAAATTTTGGTCATGTCATCTAACCGTTACAGTGTCATGTATCATTTAAAATTGCCAAGTCAGCTTTTCGGTGACGAAAAATATCAGAAGGGCCAAATTGAGGCACGAATCAAAATTTCAGGGTACAATTTAAATCAATTAAAAATTTAAAGACTAAATTGCATCGGAGGTCAAATTTCAGGAGCCATTTTGAATATTAACTCGAAATCTGTTGGCTTTGAAAGGAAGAAACAGATAATCTCAAAATCAAATAAAATGAAAAATTCACCAACCTAAGATACAAAGCATATCTCTCTTTTATTGATTTTATATGAAATTATAGGTCAGATCCATAATTAGTTAAGAATATGATCCCAATAATAAAAATCTCTCTAAATATAAAGCTATAAACCCAAAGTCCAAGCAATAAAACAGCAAGAGCGAACCCACCAATGCAATAGAATTCAGTTTCTTCTTGTTATAGTACTCATCATGGGATACAATTTTTCCTGTATATTTGCACTAACAAATAATTAACTAAAGAACATTTAGGATTCAACATATTAACTATAAGGAAACATATTTTAATGTCAACCAATTATAAAATAATTATATATTTGACTATTGAAATAGTTGTTATGAAAAAATAAGCAAATTTCTTACCATGAAAGCATGCATGCATACATAAATTAAAAAGAATAATAATAAATTAAATATCATGTATGGTGGCGTTATATTTAAATGTCAAATTTAAAAAATGTAACTTGTTATTTTTTCTCTTTTCTAAAAATTGAATAAAAAATAATAGGGTAAAGTACTAAATTAGTCTTTCACGTTTGGGCGTAATCCTGTTTTGGTCCTTAAGGTTTAAAATGTTCTATTTGAATCCAAAAAAGTTTCATTTAGTTTCAATTTAATCCTACCGTGAAATCAAAGTTAAATAATTAATAAAATGTCCTACATTACAAGCTCCAAAGCACAAACTCAACCATGGTGCATCAATATATTTATTTATTATTTTTCTTAGTTTTATAGAAAATATTTCATTTAAATTGTAAGAAAAATGATAAATAAATGTATTGATCGATACATCCACGGTTGATTTTGTGCCTTTGGAGTTTGTACTTGTTCTCTAGATTATCGATCATATTCTTATATTGCTGCACGTAGAATATTCCGTTAATTATTTAATTTTGACCTCATGGTGAGATTACATTGAATCTAAATAAAACTTTTTTAAATTCAAATTTAAGGAACTTACCAAAACAGAATTACGCGTAAACTTACCGAATCAATTTATTATTTTACCCAAAATAATATTTAAAACATGCATAGTTGCACGGATCAAATTTATACGATGGTTCTTAAACAAAAATATATTGCAAATATAAAAGATAGTCATGCCGAATCAATTACTAATAAATATTTGTATGTATTTATTTAATTTTTGTTATTTTACATATTCTTTCTAATAAAATAATTAACTACTATAGTTAGGATAATTAAATATTTCACAGTAGAATAATAAAACCTGTCAAAAGATGAAGACTCAGACCACCACGCACTATTATAGCATTAATATTGTTATCTCCTTTGATCCTGGTATGTATCTTCATAACATTAATTCTGGTCGGTCATCTTTTCTGGGTGCATGGTCAGCATCACGTTTTGTTCTGTGTGAATTTTAAAATTTTTATACCATTCATTTAAAGGGTGAAATCTAAATAACAATTGTGAATTTTTTACCATTCATTATGCAGATATGTTTAGTAGCATTTAGATAGAGATAAAATTTGAAATTAATTATTTTCAGTGTATGCCTCTCAAAAAGAAGAACATTCATAATTTTATTTTCAGTCTTGTTATTTCAGCATTCTGTTTTTTTTTTCCCTCACATTTCAAACACCATTTTTTTTATCTTTTTTATATGGCCAAAATACATATCTCACTTTTTTTAAAAAAAATATTAAGGGATCAATATTTTTTTTATTTTCATGTTAGTCAATACTTTACTTATATGATTAGGAGTTACAATTTAATACTATTTATAATTTAGAATTTAGTACTTACGATATAGAATATTATTCAAAAATAATAAATTTTATTAGTCATATAACATTATTTTTTTTATGATCATGTAGTTGTCAAAACTAATTACTTATGTAACATTTTATTCAAAAGATAACATGAGAGGACTCCGTCGAATTAGACATAATAAACTAATCAATTTTGATACCATCTTAGTCTTTATTTGTATAAGGCTCATTCTTAAACGCTCCTTGTTAAGTATGAAGTATTGTACACCTTGAAAATTCATTAAATCTAAACTCTTTATTTATTATATTTTATTTGAATGGTCTAGATTTAAAAAGACAACCTGTTAATCAGGTTAATCATTTTTTTACAAGTTTTAATTTTTTTTTGTAAATCTCAGATATTTGGCTGAAATTCAAAATAAAAAAATAGTACATAAATATTAAAAACAACATGTCTATACAAAAAAAAAAGTTATTGGACTTTATAATTAAAATAAATAATACATAAAAAATAAGTTAAAAATTCATGTACTAAATCTAGAAAAAAAAAGATATATTAGAATCTTAAAAAAATATTAAATATATATTATGTATATAATATTAAAATTTAAATAAATTTTGTTTTATGTGAAATAAAATTATAATATTAAATATAAATACAATGATAAAAAATTTTGTGGAAGATAACCGTCTCTTTATCTTACGGAGGGTAAGATTTGACTCTTGGAAGTGTGTTGAGAGATTTTAGGGGCACTTATTTATTTGAATAAGTGTTATTGCCAGCTAATCTGACTCTCGACTTCTTTTTAGTGGAGTTTGCGTAGAATCCGACTTCTTGGATGGAGGTCGGTTGCAAGGGGAGGCCAATCTATGGATTGAGCCTCTTTAAATAACATTTTCTTTTCATTGGTTCAAATACTATGACAACAAAATTTTACATAATTGCGACTACTCAATAAATATTATATAAGTTAATAAAAGAAAAAAGTACTTTTTTTTACTAAAAATAGGAAGACTCAAATCTCAATTTACAATTTTTTAAGTGAGCATCGGAAGAATATGCCATTTGAACTATAACTCATTGACAAAGAAAGAAATATTCTTAATTATATATTAAATAGAATAATTATTTACTAGGCTCATTCTTATACAAATAAAAATTTTTCTTAATTTTATATCTGTAATATTTTATACCAATTAACTTTAAAATTTAATTATTTTTTGAATAAATTAATAAAAAATAATACAAATAATTGTTTAAATATAATTATATTTTAATTTTTTATTTTATTATGTACAATTTGAGGATAATTTGAAATAAAAGATAATGAACTTGTTGTAACTGCCATCTATTTTGTGCTTTGACTATGTCGTCATGTGATGGCGCCTTCATGGAGACCGTGATTCTTCTACAGAATCAATTTTGCGTTTTGAGTTATCCAACCAGCAGCAGCGACAGACACGCATCTTTCTTTTCTATGGCATCAATTTTTTGGACTTTGAAGGTCATTTATGGTAGAAGTGGAATGTGGTGGGTCCAAGAGCGTTAAAATCTGTGACTAGTCAGAACTATAATGGAAGCACCTGCCAACAAATAAAACAGTGAATATGCTTGAAGACATCACATCGACAATAACAGAGTAATGGAGGAATTCAATCAAATTTTTTTGAGAATTTGTGTGGTGCAAAGGTCGTCCGTGTGTTAAATGAAGGAATTAATATTTTTGTTAGTGCCGGTTTGTTTGTTCAGCCCATGACAAAAAAAATAACAATAATAAATAAATTAAATTTATTTGATAACTTTTGATAATAGGTTAACTTTTAAAGAATGTTGCACTCCCTACTTTACCTGGAGTGCACTAACTTTCGCCTTTGTATAACTTCTAAAGTTTATTTGATCAAAACAAAAATATTTATAGAGTTTAGATAACATGTCATTAGATAATATGTTAAAGTTATTAATTAAAAAAATTTATAGAAAAAAACAAAAAAAATATAATTTTTAATTTATTATATATTTATTAAAATAAAACATTTAATTTTTTTATTAATAATAATCTTAATATATATTTTAAAAATACATATTATCTAAATTCATATTTATAAGTTATGACACGTATCAGCTAAATTCATATTTATAGCTAGGTACCGAACACTTATATAAATTTAAACAATAATATTACAGTAGACCAATACAATTTATTATTTTTTGATTATCAACAAATTTACCAATGTCAAAAGAAATTCTAAATACACAAATAAAATACTAGTATAAATATAATGCTTACTAAAAATCGAGTTAAACTCCAAAATGGTCTCTAAAATTGACGTTTTGCACTAAAATCGTCATTGAGATTCTAATTGCACCAATTACGTCCCTGAGATTGAAAAAATGCACCATATTAGTCCCTGACATATTTTTCATTAACGACGTGATGACATGGCATGATGATGTGGTGACCAGTGACACGTGACATGCTGACGTGGATGATTGTGTCACGTGTCACAATGTTACTTGGCCACGTCTCCGGTTGTGCCACGTATCGCAACAGTATTCGTCCACGTGTCATCCATTATACCATCGTTGTATATGCACCAAATTAGTCCCTCACTTTGCATTAAGTGACTCATTTTAGTCCCTGAAATTGAATGTCGTGCACCAAACTAGTCCATTCACCAGTTTTTTCTCATTTTTTTCTATAAATTCAAAATTCTCAATATTTTTTAATGCATTAATTTCAATTCTATATTTTCACATGTTCTTCAAATAAAAATATTTTTATAAAATATTTTTTCTCTTGCGAATACCCTAATCGCCGACTTGGAGTTGACGTGAAGGCTTTTCAAACACCTTCACTACCATCTCCGACCTCTTTCAGTACTTTTATAAAATATTTTTTTCTTGCAGATACCTTTAATAGCCGCCGCCTTAGAGTTGACGTGAAGGCATTTCAAGCTTCCCTCATTACCATCTCCGACCTCTTTCGTCTAGACTGCAGAGGTCAAAGGTGGTAGTAAGGGTGCTTAAAGTTCCTTCAATCTAGCTCATTTATACATAACGAAAACGTGTATTTCATAAGAAAAAAATGTTTATTTTAATTATTAATTTCTTGTTAAAAACACATATTTTTTTATGAAAAAAATGTGTCTAATCAATCATATAATTATTTTTTTATAACAACATACTTATATATTACAAAATTTACCAATATTAAATTATTAAAAAAATTATATAATTAAAACTAAAATCTAAAATTTTTTTATAAAAGCACTTGTATTTAAACGATATATGAAAAAATAGAATTGAAATTAGTGTATCCAAGATATTAAAATTTTAAATTTTAAAAAAATGAGAAAAAATTGGGGAAGGGACTAGTTTGGTGCACGACATTCAATTTCGGGGACTAAAATGAGTCACTTAATGCAAAGCGGGGGACTAATTTGGTGCATATACAACGATGGCATAATGCATGACACGTGGACGAATAATGCTGCAACACATGGCACAACCGAACACGTGGCCAAGTAACATTGTGACACGTGGCACAACCATCCACGTCAGCATGCCATGTGTCACTGGTCACCACATCATTTATACCATTACACGTGGCCAAATCATGAAGTGACATGTGTCACTTACAGTCCACGTCATCATGCCACGTCATCACGTCGTTAATGAAAAATAGGTCAGGGACTAATATGGTGCATTTTTTTCAATCTCAGGGACGTAATTAGTGCAATTAGAATCTCAGAGACGATTTTAGTGCAAAACGCCAATCTCAGGGATCATTTTGGGGTTTAAAACAACATACTTATATATTACAAAATTTACCAATATTAAATTATTAAAAAAATTATATAATTAAAACTAAAATCTAAATTTTTTTTATAAAAGCACTTGTATTTAAACGATATATGAAAAAATAGAATTGAAATTAGTGTATCCAAGATATTAAAATTTTAAATTTAAAAAAAATGAGAAAAAATTGGGAAAGGGACTAGTTTGGTGCACGACATTCAATTTCGGGGACTAAAATGAGTCACTTAATGCAAAGCGGGGGACTAATTTGGTGCATATACAACGATGGCATAATGCATGACACGTGGACGAATAATGTTGCAACACATGGCACAACCGAACACGTGGCCAAGTAACATTGTGACACGTGGCACAACCATCCACGTCAGCATGCCATGTGTCACTGGTCACCACATCATTTATACCATTACACGTGGCCAAATCATGAAGTGACATGTGTCACTTACAGTCCACGTCATCATGCCACGTCATCACGTCGTTAATGAAAAATAGGCCAGGGACTAATATGGTGCATTTTTTTCAATCTCAGGGACGTAATTAGTGCAATTAGAATCTCAGAGACGATTTTAGTGCAAAACGCCAATCTCAGGGATCATTTTGGGGTTTAACTCCTAAAAATCTTAGATAATATAAATCATTACAACAATTTCGGTAGATAGCGGAGGTTATAGAAGCCATATTGCGGCGGTTAAACCAAATGTTAGAAGATAGGCCGCGAGTGAACGGTTAGCGGTGATTTTAGCTAACCGCTGGAATTATCGCTGCTAAACATCAATCAAATCGCCGCTAAATAACAAATAAACAAAAACAGAATTTATTTTGCGACGGTTCTAAATCGCCGCCAAATTTTAGAGCCTTCCACAAACGAAGAAGGAAGGTAGGGTTCGAACCTGGAACGTAGAAGAAGGAAAAGCTTTAACAATGTCATGTTACCACCAAGCCAAATGTCTCTTCGATGTATATAACACTAATAATTATATATATCATATGAACACATTTGATTGCCACACAATTTTTTATTGTATACTTTATATCTAATCATAGTTATTATAAGCACCTTATATGTTGGATAAAATGCACAATTAAATCAAATGGAGAACCAAATTACACAATTCTACCAAATTAAAAAACATTATCAGAATCTCCTAAAAGCACATTCTTATGTAATTCGAATAAGTCTCATTCGAATTAGACAAACTAACACTAATTCGAATTAGTACTAATGCTTGTAATTCAAATTTGTCCAATTTGAATTATGCTTGCATGTAGTCTTAGGGTAGTTCGAATCAGGGTAATTCAAATTATGCATTCTAGGACATCCTTAGTAATTCAAATGGGTCAGCTTCGAATTAATTTTTTACTATAGTAGATCAAATTAATTTACATCTATTTATATATGATCCAAGCGTATATAAAGAGTAGAATAAAGAGTACATTTAATAATATCCATAATGAATTCAATAAAGAGTACATTCAATCATAAATAAAAAAATAATAATTATAAATACTTTCTAAAAGAAATATTTGCTAAAAACATTATATTTTGTTGGTCAGTTAACATTATTGAATCTATTAACCACGATAATATGCAGATGATTGATTGGTTTTCATATAAAAATATTTTTATTCTATTTAGTATTTAATTTTGATAAAACATTAATTAATTTTGAATTTAGTTATTATGAATTCTTATATCTAAGAATATAAGTTAAGATTGTCATTTAAAAAATTTTTAAATTTTTTATTTTAATAAATGCTCAACAAATCATTAAAATAAAAAATTATAATTTAAAATTATAATTTTAGTAAAATTATAAAGTTTTGAATTTTTAATGATTTGTATAAAATATTTATAATTATTATTTTTAGAAAATGTTTGATTTTTAATTAGTTCAAAGTATGATTTTATTTTCTTCTTTTACATCCATGTTTGAATGCAAATTTAAATGCCAATAAAGTAAATAAGAAAATCTTATTGATAAATTTGTTCACATGAGTTAACATATATAACTTATTTAACTTGTGAATTTTTTTTACGTAAAACGAATATAGAAAAAGTGTTACGAATTTAAGTAACAATGATTTAAATATATGTAGCTTAAGATAGTAGTGTTTACTTAACTAGATTATACCCAGATGGTTATTACTAAAGAAAACATTGCAATATGTGGTAATACGCATTTTGAGACAGTTTAAACAAAATCGCCGCAAAATGTAAAATAATAACTCACCCAATTGTACATATAGCGGCGGTTTTCGAAAAGACGCCGCTAAATGCAAGCCTGATTGAAATATAGCGGCGGTTCGAGAAAAATCGATGCTAAATGTAGTCCTGATTGCAGCCCCAACCAATAATCGCCGCCATATGTGCCGCAGGTTGCCGTTTTACGGCGGCTTTATAAAACTGCCGCAAAATTTTTGCCGCTATCTAGAGGTGTTCAAAACCGATCCAGACCGAATTAAACCAATCAACCGAACCGAAAAAATCAAAAACTGAAAAATCATGTTTTGCTGTTTTTATTGCGATTCGATTTTCGATTCTAATAGTGAAAATCCGAACCAGTCAGAAAAAACCCTAAAAAAACCAACACCCCCTCCCCCCACAAAGGCCCAAACGAACGTGCCTAACCTAACCCCCTTACTCCCACATAGGGCCGTCAAAATGGGCCAAGCCCATTGGGCTGGCCCGTTTACCCGTTTAAATGGGCGGGCTTTTGCCTCTAATTCAGGCCCATTTAAATTTCGGGCTAAACGGGCTGAGCCCGATTAACCCGAAAAAAATTGCGGGTTAAATGGGCTAGCCCACGGGCTAAATGGGGGCCCGCATAAAATTTGGTTTTTTTTTTAAATTGAAATTTCAGATTTTGGCCCAGCATCATTGGGAAAAAAAAATAACCCGACCCGTACAAAAATAACAAAAAGACCAATAGTCCAATATTATATATTATGCAAGATAAAAAAAATCCTTAAACCCAGCCCAAAATATAACCCAACCCATATACAATATAAGATTAAGAGTACAAAATAAAAAAAAAATCTCTCTAACACTCACTAAAAATTGTAACGTACAAAGGAAAGGATGAAAGGAAAAGGAAAAATCACTTTAGAGTAGCCATAACCCATGCCCATGAGCCCATCAGCCTATAATCCAATAATCCATATCACCATATGCCCTAAATGCTAAATCAGTAAATCCCTAATTCTTCAATCTTCGTTTCTTGTACACACTACACAGCAAGTGAGCAAACGTTCAAAGAAAAAAGAGAAAGCACACTAAAGTAGCATAAATCCCTAATTCTTCTGCACATCACCACAGCTTTACAAATTTATTGTTTATGCATGTATCCATCCTTCTTCCGGCGACAGTAACTTCTTTGTCAGTGTCATCGATGAGCATCCCCACCGTTAGAGTCTTGCGAGGCTCTCATCACCGTTAGCCCTTCAGTTTTCATTACCTCATCCATTCTTCAGTAAGCTTCTACTCTTCGTTAGTTTTCGTAGCCTTCAGTCATCACAGTCATCAATTTTCAGCCAACTATTGTAAGATTACTTTCTTGTCTTAATAATAAAATATGCATGTTATTTCTTTTCTCACAAATCTTAGGTTCTCAACATTTAGATGAATAGTATGACACTAACATCAATTATTTATGTATTCTGTTTTGTTCTAGGTTATTTTGGGTTATAATAAGGATTAATCTGATTCTGTGTTTTTATTTTTTGTTAGTGATTTAATTTGGAGTTATGGACGACTATGCAAGAGATATTGTTGATCCAAATGCTAAGGTAGAACAAATTTTTTTGGACTCAGACTCAGACTCTGATGATGACTTTGATGATGTTGTTGATGACGAAGTCTCGCCGGAAGTAACTCAAGCGACACCTCTTGTAAGTATTCCACCTGCTGCTATTGATGGGTCAAATGCTAAAAAGAGAAAACGGTTAACTACATCTAATGTCTGGGATAGCTTTACAAAAATAGTTGGGGAAGATGGAAAAACAAGGTGCAAATGTAAAGGGTGTGGAAAAGAATACAAAGGTGGGGATAGTACTCATGGTACCTCTACATTGAGACGACATATCCCTGTGTGTCGTGAACTTCCCAAATTTCATGATTTGGGAAAAATGATGCTTGATGAAGCTGGGAGGTTAAGAGCTAGACAAGTTGATCCTATGGTTTTTCGTGAAAAAATTGCACTAGCAATCATAGAACATGATTTGCCTTTCTCATTTGTTGAGTATAGAAGAATTAGGGATGTTTTTAAGTACTTGAATCCTGATGCTAAGATGTTTTCTCGAAACACTGCTGTAGCTGATATTTTTAAATTTTATATTGCTGAAAAAGAAAAGTTAAAATGTCAGTTAGGGAAACTTCGAAGTAGGATATGTTTAACTACTGATCTTTGGACTTCATGCACAACAGAGGGTTATATGACTTTGACTGCCCATTATGTTGATTCACGATGGAAATTAAATTCTAAGATACTCTCATTTTCTCACTTGCCCCCTCCACATACAGGACATCAATTAGCAAATAAAGTGCTTGAGTTGTTATCTGAATGGGGAATAGAAAAGAAAATATTTTCAATAACCTTAGACAATGCTTCATCTAATGATAGCATGCAAACTTTACTCAAGCGAAACCTCCTTTTAAGTGATGGGTTATTGTGTAATGGGGACTTTTTTCATGTGAGGTGTTGTGCTCATATCTTAAACTTGATAGTTCAAGATGGGTTGAAGGTTGCTAGTTCTACTTTTCATAATATCAGAGAGAGTATCAAGTATGTGAGAGCATCGGAGGCAAGGGCTATCCAATTTAGAGATGTTCTTAAGTCACTTGAAATTTCTGACATTAGAGTGAACTTAGATGTGCCTACTAGATGGAATTCTACTTTCTTGATGTTGGAGAGTGCTTTGAGATGCGAGCGTGGTTTTGTTAGACTCTCTTTGAAGGATAACAATTTCAGAGATTGTCCATCGGAAGAAGAGTGAAAAAGAGGAAGAGAAATCTGTAAATTTCTAAATCCATTTTATAAAATTACTACCTTGATGTCTGGTCAATCTTATCCTACTTCAAATTTATATTTTATGCAAATTTGGAGGATTGAATGTTTGCTGAAAGAATTTTCCATTAGTGAGGATGAGGTCATAAGAAAAATGGTGCAACCAATGAAAGCTAAATTTGATAAGTATTGGAGCGATTATTCCATAATTCTCTCTCTAGGGGCTATTCTTGATCCTCAAATGAAATTTCATGTTTTAGAATATTGTTTGAATAAAGTGGATCCATGTACTGCTAATGAGAAATTGACCACCATCAAGAAAAAGCTGTATTTGTTGTTTGAAGCATATTCAGAAACTTTGTCACATAATGCCTCTTCTAATGCTTCTGGTGGTCAAATAAGAATTCCTACTTCTAGAGAAGATGATTCACTTTCATTTGATGTGCCTGATGTAAGTTTTATCTCTGTTGTGCATTATGTTAATATAATTTTCTTTTATATGTTTCTGTCAATATGTTACTTTCTTAATTGTTTTATTATTATTTTTTGAATATTGTAGGAGTTGAGAAATATAAATTTTCAAACTAATGCTTCACAAAGAAAGTCTTCTTTAGATATCTATTTGGAAGAATCAACTCTTGATATGAACTCTAAAATAGATGTCTTGCAATATTGGAGGTCTCAAGTCCATCGCTTTTCTGATTTAGCTTCCATGGCTTGTGATGTGCTTAGTATTCCAATAACTACAGTAGCTTCAGAATCGGCCTTTTCCATTGGTGCACATGTCCTAAATAAGTATAGAAATTCTATTTTGGATAAGAATGTGCAAGCTCTTATTTGTGCTCGTAATTGGATACATGGATTTGAAGATGATGGTAATTCACTTTTTAATATTTATTTTGTTAACTTCTATTGGCAATAAATAATGAATAACTTGCATATTGTATTTATTTAGTTTTCTACTAACTAACTTTAAATTGTAGATGCTGAATTTGAGTGTCAAAATGAAAGTGACAAAGAACATTATAAAGATAAAGTGGATTCAATTAATATGATGCCTGGTATTTTATTAGTATTGTGCAATTGTTTCAAACCATGCATTTTTTAATTCAATTATATGAAAATTCATTTTCTGCCACTAAGTCACTAATTTTTATTTGATAATTTATTTTTCTTTCTATTGCAGGTGTTGACTAATTTGGTGGATTGGATAAAAGATTTTTGGGGATTACATTGCTTGCTACTTTTGTAAAATATTTGCATGCCATGTAATCTGTTAAATACTTTCTTTTTACCTTTGTGTGGCTTTTTGGTAGAATTATGATGTTGCTATGTTGATTTATAATACTCTATTAATTATATGAGGGGAATTACAAATACCCCTTTAATTAGAAATATTAGAATTAGAAATATGGAATCACTAATTGGATGTGAATGTGGTTCTGTTTTGAGTTAAAACAACAAATTTAGAACATAATAGTTACTCAAATCAAATGTATTTAGTTGTTTACTAGAACTTTGCTTTTATTTGTGCCAAACAGGATTTTTTTGTCCAAATATATACACTAGTTTTTCTCCTCAAAATTGGACTTTTTTAGCTTTTTTTTTTTCAAAAAAATTTCAAAAAAAAAATTCAACAGATAAATGGCCAGCCCATTTAACCCGTTGGGCTGGCCATAAATGGTCCGGGCTATAAAATTTAGGCCCATGAACAAAGTGGGCTTAAATGGGCTAGCCCGTTTAACCCGTGGGCTAATGGGTCTAGGCTTAAATGGGCTGGGCTGGCCCATTTGACAGCCCTACTCCCACACCGGCACACCCTACCCCCAAACGAAACCTAGCCAGTAGTCACTCTCTTCTCACACTCTCGCTTTTTGCACTCTTGAGGCCTACGGCGAACCCACCTAGCGCCGGCGAGACCGTTCCTCCCACCACCTTGCAGCGCCATTGAACTCTCCCCCTAGCGCCTCCGAACCTTCTTCCCACTACTCCCAGGACCTCTTCGCGAACAGAGCACAACAAAGCCCCAGCCCCAGCTAGCATTGAGCAGCCCAACCTTTCTGTTTTGAATTACTGAAAGTGCTTCTGTTTGTATTGTTGGTAGCTTGGTATTGTTGGAAAAATAATATAAACTACTTCTGGTTATTATTAGTTTTTTTGGAAGAATAATATAAGAAACTTTTGAAGTGATTTAGTATGAAGTCAGATTTGAAATTAGATAAACTGGTTTTGGATCTTGATAGGAAGATACTGAAATCAGATTTGAAGCAGATTTGAAGAATTAAATTTGGAGTAGATTTGAAATTAGTGTATTGTTGCTGATTGCTGGTTGAATTACTTTATTGTTGGTATTGTTGCTGGTTTTTAATTTATTTGTTGTTGTGTTTTTGCTGGATTTTATTTGTTGTTGTGTTTTTGCTGGTTTTTAATTTGCCATAATACTTTGTCCTTCTAGTTCTAATGTTATTGTACTCCGTAAATGCGATATTACTTATGATTTCTTGTTGTTTTCATAAATTTGACAAGTATGGAGCTTTCAAGATCTTTGTCTCCTTTTGTTGCCAATATGATAGCTTTGACAAATATGTAAGTGTTTAACTCTAAATCAGAGAACTTTGAAATCAGTTTATATACTTATTCTATGACCGCACCCACAGCTCGCTGTTAAATGCGATCTATGTTCCCTCAGCATGTGCTAATGAAATCCTTGGAATTCATGAAGAACGTCTAGCCTAGTTAGTATTCACACAGCAGGGACCAGAGTTGATGCATGACCTTCTCCATTTATTATTTAGTTACACCAATTGTAAATTTACTATTCTAAAATCAGAACTTTGTTAATGGTAACAAATTGATGGGGGAGGAGGATCCTTATTGCTGCATTCCTTGTCTATATAGATAACTTATTTGTTTCTTCAACACTGTCTGTGACTTTATTTATGCAGAGTAAGTAAAAAAGAGGGCATTATTGCATTCACTTTTCTTTCTAGTGAATAAAAAAAATTTACATGATTCAACTCCTTTCTTAACTAATTTTTATCAACATTTTAATAACCCGTGCTTTTGTTTATTTCATCTGAAAGGGTATGTATGTATAAGCAAGTTGCTCAGATGGCTGAACTGAAAAAGATTTTGTATGGGAAGTTCAAGGATTCGATCAATCTAGAGGAGGATAGTAGCCTTCTTCTTGTTCATAGGTCTTTTTGGGTTGATTTGTGTTGAGTTAAGAAATTAACTAAATTAATTAATGATGACAAACATTATTTTTGAGCAAAATAAATAATTAGTGTTGATTAATTATATCTACTTATTAACTAATTGTTTATTGTTGTAGGCCAAAATGTTAATAGCCCAAAAGGTATAAGGACAATGCAGCAAGGCTAATGGGTAAAGTCCAAACAAAAGCAAAGGATAAAAGCCAAAGAAATCAGATGGGCCAAACGGGTTACATGATCCAAGCCCGAACTGGTTTCAGAATTGAAATTCCCTCTCTCCTGCTTAACTAAAAGCAACGTTCTTCTTCCTTCTAATCAAGTCACATCAAGATTTCAGAAAAAGCAAGAAAGAGAAAGAGAAGAAAAGCTTCTTCCATAAGCCATTAACCAAAGAAGCAAGAGAGAGAGAGTTGAAGCTTTCCAAGCTAAATCAAGCTTAAGAAAGGTAAACCATATCATCTTGCATGAATCAGATCTTCATCCTTTCTTCCCTACTCTCTGCTCTATCCGAAAATGGTTGTGAAGGGAAAGTTGCACTCTGCCCTATTCTGCTGTGTATCTACGGTCTTACTCAAGACTTGGGGACCAAGTTGGTATTCAAGGGTTCAGATTTGGTTGACCATTGGAAAACAAGTTCAGTTACATATTCATGGCTTTCGGTCAAGTTGGAAAAGTCAGAAGGAAAGGTTCCAATTTGATGATTGAATAGAAAAAGTGAATCTGTGGTTGGTGAAGCTCAAGGCTCAAGGTGTTGACCTTGGATGAAGAACCAAAGAACGTGCAAGAAGATAAAAGAAGAGCTTGCTGTTCATTCAAGGCAAGGAGAGATAACCAGTGAACTTGAGGTTCTCTACTTGGACAATGCTCTCTATCAAAGAAGCATTCTGCCAATACTGAAGAACAAATTCAGAGGTTTGCAAAGCTGGTTTTTCACATAACTTAAAGGCTGTTGATGAAGTCAATCTCCTTCATGTTTTTCTGATTGTAATGTACTTTTCTAAGCTTATCTTTCTGTAATTTCTAAATTCTTCCATATTTGTGGAGGAGACTGGATGTAGGTTGCATAGCACAAAGCAACCGAACCAGGATATATGCTGGTGTTAGCTTCTTCTTCTCTGTCATGTTCTGTTTTCTGTTTTTCATGAGACAAAAATAAATTGTCTCATAAATTTCCGCTGCTGAGTTCAAACAGAATCAGATTCAAAGCTTTGCTTAAAAAGGGTCAAAACAGCAAATTAAAAGGAAGGCATAGATTCAACCCCCCTTCTCTAAGCCTACCACAACCTTCAATTTGAACTCTATTGGACTTTGGGAATTTTTCAATCAGATTGCCTCATGTTTTATTTCATTTCATGTTTAGAGTATTTTCTTGCTTAAACTCTATTGTTCTCTTGATTATTAGAATGTATAACTAGATTAGAATATTTTTCTACTAGTTTTATATTGTTATTATTATTGTTGTTCTTATTATGTAACTGCTTTTTGATTTCAGGTTGGTTTGCGTTAAGAAGTTTAGCTATTTTGTTGGAGAAGACACTATAATTTGGATATCTTTTAATGAAAATTAATTTTTATTTTTAGTTGTGTTGACTATTGGACTTTTAAACTTCTTTAATCGTCGTATTTGAATTCCTTTTGTCCTTAAATTTCATTAGACCAAGACTTTGTTAGCTATTGTATATTTGTGCTTGTCGATTTTAATGTTATGACTTTGTGAAATAGTATGTTAGTATTTTTTTTGAATTGATTAAAAAAATCGAACAAATCGAATCAAACAAAACCGATTTTAATTAGTTTGGTTTGGTTCGGATGACTTCGATAAAAAAACCGAATCAAACCGAATTGCAGTTTAATTGGACAATCGGATCGGATGATTTTTCTCTCAAAAATCGAACCAAACCGCACCGCAAACACCCCTACCATTATCTACCGAAATTATTGTAGTGAATAAAATTTATTGGCTCCCTAACTTTGGCGTGTGGTGACCTTGACTTAGTAATTATTAGTTGACTAAAATATTCGTTCATACATTTACTTTACATTCAGTCTGCAAAATTTATAAAAGTACACCCATCAAAATAATGACAATGGAATTCCAAAATAATAAATAAAGGAAAAATCTGTACAAATATACATCTCTGGCTGAAAAATCAAAATTAAAATGATAAGTTTATCGGCATATTTCTAAAAAAGAAAAAAAACAGTTTAATTGTGTAAATTACAGGTATATGATATAACACATCTTTTTATTGGAGCGAAATACATGCATTTTTTCGGCGCTTTTTAATTTGTATATTGGGACTGAAGTAGTGTTTTTCATTGTTATTGGGATTCTGTGTGTAATTCTCGGGTATGGACGATGACAAAAGAGAAATCGGAGGCTCAAATTTATAACACCACAAATCGGAGGGTCAGTTTTCCTCAAATCGAACCCTCAGATTTGAATGCAAGTAGAACACATTTCTAAGACAATCGAACGGCCAAAAACAAATCCATGAAAGATCGAACGGTGAATGCAATGATGCCCGAAATCTGAGGCTCAGATTTCACTCTTCATCAATCCAACGGACAGGGTTATATCAACAATGATCAATGGTAAAGGAAGACTCTACAATTCTGAGCCTCAGTATTGTGGATTTGTGGTTATTAACCACGTGTGCCCCATGCACATGGGATGGGTGGGGCTTGAAAGCAATTGCACGAGAGTATCTCTTGCTTCTCTCTTTATTCATCCCTTTCAATTCCAATTGGTTCAGTTTCAGCAACCTTTCTTCATCCTTTACCTTTCATGGCTCCAAACTCATACATTTACAATAAATAAAAACCACAATGCCTAAGAAAAAAAAATTAGAGAAGTAGATCGTCCTGAACTTCATATTGTTAACTATCTTAGCCAACCTCATTATGTAAGTATTTTTGTTAAATTTTTTTCAATATAAATAGAAAAAATTATATTGTAGATTTGATGTAATTTATAATAAATATATTGTAGTTAAACATATATTTTCTGTTGTAATGGTTAGTTTAGTCATACAGACTTGTATTTATATATATACAAGTTTAATCACCCGTGCCATGCACGTGATAAGATTGAAATTATAATTTTAAGTTGTTATGTTAAATTTTATTTTAATTACAATAATTTAATTAATAAAAAATAACTTGTATGCGTTGTTTTTCTTTTCTTAATATAGTGTTAATTGTATTAACTATAAAATAGTTATTTAATCTACTTTTTTCAATAAATCAGGCATATATACTCAATATGACCATAAATAATCTAGTAATACTTAAATCTACCAATAAAGTTTTATATGTTGATTTACTGTGAAGTAAGAAAATATCAAAATCAGCTCAAAATGAAGAACAAATTAATAGAGAATTCTAATGCAGAAAGTTTTGTAATAAACAATAAATAATTTAAACCTACTGAATAACAATTCAATGCTATCCTTTGATACCTGCAAAATATATACATAAAACAACACTGTATCAATGTTTGTATATAAAATTATATGATTAACGTAATTATAAAATTGTTTGTCAAGAGAATAAAATTATACGAATTTTTATGATAATTTTAATATTCTCAAACTATTAATGTACAATAAGAATTCATCTATTAGTTCCTAGAATTTCTAAATTTTTTTAAGTGATAGTAATAAATTTTAATAAATAAATAGATTTAGTAAGACATTTTGTTATTACCTTTTTATTATAGGATCTCAAAAACTTCTCTATATACCACATTCATCGTGCAGTTAAATTAGATTCAGTCTTGGGATAAGAACAATACTTCCAGCTTTGTTACCAGTTAAAGTCTTGCATTCTAACACATGATTTCCCATTCTTCTAACTTGCATCCTCGTTCCATTGCACAAACCATTAGTTTGGTCTATATTTCGCAGCAACATAACAGGAGCGCTAACTGATGAGCGGATAATTTATACGCTTTTTGGTATTGTTTTTAGGTAGTTTTTAGTAAGTTCAAGCTACTTTTAGGGATGTTTTCATTAGTTTTTACGTTAAATTCACATTTCTAGACTTTACTATGAGTTTGTGTGTTTTTCTATGATTTCAGGTAATTTCTGGCTGAAATTGAGGGACTTGAGCTTGGTGCAAGAATTGCTCTATCCTTGAAATAATTTTCAACGGATAAATTGGATAACATATCTGGATACACGAAATCAATAAGGTCATCCAAAGCTATCTCAGAGCTCTTAATCAAAGATGGTATATGAACGATCGATTTACCATCTGTTATATCACCAGCCAAATCATCACCAATTTTGAGTAGCCATTCTGCAAAATTTCTGAGTTCTTGTATGTTGTTATTTTCACCTAGTGACAATCTCATATTTTTTGTAAGCTTCAAAACCTTACAGTTATGCCACAAATATGAAGAATTAATAGAAGACTGAATTATATCTTGCCTTGAGCCTCTGAGAATTACAGGTAAAATTTGTCTAAAATCTCCTCCGAGAACAACAACTTTACCTCCAAATGGCAAATGAGCATTATACGAATCTGAGCACCTTAAGATGTCTCTGAGGCATTTATCTAAAGTTTCGTAACAATACTTACTTATCATTGGAGTTTCATCCCATGTGATTAATTTGGCCTTGGATATTAACCTTGCAAGAGGACTTCCCTGTTTAATGCTACACAAAGAATCCTTATTTATGGCCAAAGAAATTTTAAACCTTGAAAGTGCAGTTCTTCCATTAGGCAACAAAAGTACAACAATCCCACAAGAAGCAACATTTAAAATTATTCCTCCTTTAGACCTAATTGAGCATGATATAGTTGACCATAAGAATGTTTTTCCACAACCACCTTGACCGTATAAGAAGAAAAGTCCACCCATATTACCGCTAACAATACCAATTATTTGATCGTATGCAAATTTCTACTCATTAGTTAGCCTTTCTTAATACCCACTTAGTTCATTCGCAAGAGCATTAACGTCAAAATAATTGAAACAATTGACTATTACGACTTATATATATATATATACTAATTACAAACGATATGAAATTTTAATGAAAATACTTGATACTAATTAGAAAAAAAATTATATAAATAAAAATTATTTAATTTTAATTTTAATTTCATATAATAAAACAGTGATTTTCAAAAATTATGGAATCTTTTTTTAACATATGTATTATGCCATACGTATAAATTATACGGGTTATTATATAAATTCATATATATGCATAACAAAACAGTTTAATATTATATATTTTTTACATTAATTATATGCCAATATTTAAAAAAAAAGAGATAAAAGAAAAGATATATAAATATGTATAATATTATCGCTATATATGAAGCAGTTTTATATTGCTTTAATTATAAAGACTTACTATAATTATATAAAATTTAATTTGAAAAAATAATTTTCCTTGCCATAATTGTTTATAAATTATTTCAAATTATATTTTGTTAAGATATAATTATTTAGATTATTACTCATGGCACGGGTATAATTTCATTTTATACCAATTAATCAATTATAATTATATGACACGGGTGTAATTTCTATTTTATCCACCGATTATTGGCAAATAAGTTTTATTCCAATTATAAATAAAATCTGTTTTTATTAGCAAATAAATTGTCTTTAGGTCAACGATTTAATACATGTGTAGGTTCATTTTTTGTCAAATATAATGAAAATACAAATAAAGAAATAAAGGATAAAAATAAACTTAATAATATCTGACACTACTTTATTTTATTAAATTATTTAAAAATAGCACATCCACAAAAAATAATCGTAATATATAAATTGAGGCAATAATTTAAAATTCTATAATTATAATTTAATCAAATACTAATAGTAAAACCAAATTACCTAAACAATATTGAACCTATTTTAGTCCTTAGTCACGTATAGTATAGAATCATTCTTGTAACGACAACCAACTGAAATAACATCGTAAGTTTCAATATTTAGAATTCGTGCAAAATCAGACCATCCTCTTGTTAGATAAGCTTCATCATCTGCTATCCATGTAATGCGGCAAGGTATAGAATTGTCATACCGAGAAACCAAACTAACTCTTATTTCCCTCAATGGCATTGCATGCATGCAAAAGAAAGCTGATAATTTCTGAAAAAAAATCAAAATATGTTAAAAAATTATTTTAATAACGAACAACTTAAACTAAGAAAATTTAAATATATTACCAATCGTTGAAATTGCATATCTGAATTTGTCATAAATTTAGCAAAATTGAACGCTTACAACCATGTAGTTGGAACCCGAATCAGTGAAGACAACTCGATGAAGTATTTTATGGATGTGATGCATTGTAAATGATTGTGGCAAAAAATAATCGAACTGGAACATTAGACGATAAGAATAACTTAGAGTAACAACAAATAAAAAATTATCAAAAAAATAATATAATAGAATGAATATATGAT